>NC_134920.1:2727272-3030303 GCF_051014615.1 Bombus vancouverensis nearcticus
CAAATCATTTTTCCTCAATATCTCCAAGAAATCACTGATCATCCCTGGATATGTTAAGTGAAATTGCTTTTGTAAAGGGTAGATAAAAAGCTATAGGATATCAGGAGATGTTACATGGCAAACTGTTGCCTCTTATGACCGAGATAAAAGACAAAAAAACAATTTCTCAGCGAGACAATGCTTCTATTCATACAGCCGCCATTACAAAAAAAGTGCTCTCAAGATATCGGAATAGGATTATTATTATGGCCAGCATCGAGTCCTGATCCGAACTCGATCGAGAACCTGTGAGGAATTCTAGCAAGAAAAGTTTACGATCACGAATCCACCTATAGAAGATATTACTGAACTTAAAAAACGAATAAAATTTGTGTGAATTTTTTTTCAAAACGAAACTTCAAATAAGTTAGTGAACAGTGTTCCTAATGGGTTAATAGAAGTGATCAAAAATAAAGAGAAATCCACAAAACATTAAATGAAAACGCAAAAAAATGAACATTGAGTATATTTTTTCATAGATAAAAACTCAATTTTGAGTAAAAATTTAATTGTTTGCAGACTTGAGAAGAAGAAAACTCTCGTTTGTTGTATTTTCAGTTGCGTATTATATTATAGTATGAAATTATGTAAAAATTTCTGTTAATTTTTGTTTTAATATTATGAAAAATATAAAAATGCGGTTGAACTTATTACTATTCGCGCCACTGTATGTGCACGTAGATATACACCCGCAAAGCCCTGTTAATGAGGAGCCTTAATATTAGATTTTCTATGTGTTCGTGCTGCAGTGCACGTGAGTGCATTCTTCCTACCTAATGTTTTATGAATACAGACAATAATTGCGTAAACGGACATGCACGTAATTTAATCGCTTTTAAAAAATGTTCACCTTGAAGGTTAGTTACGTTTTCACATCAAAGACAAAATTCCTAATCAATTGGCTGAAACAAAGAGATCGTCGGTTCAAGAAGAATAGTTTAGAGCCTTCGATATTCCAAAATCAATCGTATATTGATATTTAAGAAAGATACAAATTGTACTAAAACTGAAAGCTTCTACATAAACGGAAAAAGCACGAACTTGTTGGACAATCCAAACATATTGATATCCAAACACGATGCTATTTTAACAATTAATTTATCGTGTGAACTAGTTCGCGTCGTAAATTCTCCGTTGGCCATCAATAGCATCAAGTATCGAGTTATGCGGCGCAAACCGAGGACAGGCATTAACACGGATCGAAAGCTGTCGTAGTCTTTGACCGAGATATAGAAGTAGGAGTTGCGCGGCAAATTGATGGTTGTATCCCATACTTAATGCAGCTGAATAGCATACACGATGCGTGTAGTTTCTCGTGGTGGCCAAAGGTCAGGTGACCTCGTCCTGCGCTGATCATATACCTACCTAGCAGTTGAACGTGAAAGACGAAAGATTTTATGCTAATTCTTGCGTGGAGCCTACTCTTTTCCGCGACCGAGTATTGTCCTTTAATAACCGCTCGACTCCGACCTCTTTCAACCCACTGACTGCCTAACCCAGTGGAGGAGAATAATGATTATTTCGCGAAGGGACGCGGTTAGGAAATTACCGTGTAGACGGAACGATTCATTCCGCTTAGAGACAAAGACGAACATAACGACGTGCATAAACGAGAGCGAGCGTTGATGGCGTTTGGTCACGGTTCTTGGAAACGGGTCTGGCTGATGCGAAAAGTTCCACTTTGCCGCTTTATTACTTAATATCGTCGAATTTTAGCTAGTCCTCTTTCTCGACGTCGAAATGTTTAATTCTCTTTGAGAGGACCTCTGTTTCCCTACTTGTTTCTTTCTTTATACTTTCTCTGTCTTTCTTTGTGGTGCAGTCATCCCGTAACGCAGGAAGAATTAGAGCTTTAGCGATTTAAAGGAACCACAGTAATTACTGATATCACAAAGGAGTAATTATAAATATTCAAACCACATTATGGAATCGGTAGTCCGGTTTCGGGTAGAAGAAATAATTTTGTGACGATAGACCGCAGAAATCGCTTCGAGATGAAGAACTGACGGAAAGATAAAGATGAGACCCACCAGCCGTACAATGAGACCGATGATATTACTTCGGACAACGCTCATTGAAATACCGGCTGCAAAGCCGGAAGAAGACTTATTTTCCTGCTTTTCTCTTTGGTTTGCTGCGCGTCTTTGTGCCCGTCCGTCTCTCTTTTGCAAGTAGCTTAATTTGTAAGTCTATCTCGTTGTTTGCAGCAACGAATATTTTTACCATTTATCGCGAGTTCTAGAAGACGGCCTCATCTTATACTCTCGTTGTTCCTTGCTGCTTTAAATTCGAATCATCGCGATATCTCTATAATTAACACGTTAATCTGTTTCCTCTCTCTTAGCTTAGCCGTCCCAAATATTTTCCATCATTCTGCTAACTTTGAACGTTAACGAATTCGCTGCTTTGGAAATTAGATCTCCTGAAACAATGTCACGATTTTAATATCTATCGCGTATACCCAAGGGATAGGACAGAGGACGTAAACGCAGTACAGCTATATAATATTTCGCGATGCCTGTTTGCTCAGACTGCATAGTTTCCTTTGTAATGTATGCATTTTCTCGTTCCCATTTCTTGCTCTAGTTGCTAACGTTGTTAAACTTCCATTTGTTGAGCGCGCTAAAGGTACTGTACTAAAGCACGAACAACTTGATATTCGCCGCATCTGTTTTTCCTTCTCTGCTTCTCCTCGTTTTCTCTCAACATTTTTGCTCTTTCGTTTCGCGATGTTTGCTTTCTCCAGATTTGCATAAGCCGTATAACGCAATATTTTTCCCTCGATACTAATCTCTAATTAATCCTGCTATGCAATATTAAAAAGGAATTTAAAAGTTGTTGGAAAAACTACCTTACCTCTACGCTTTTCAAATCTTCGTTTAGTTTCCTGCAACGTTCGAGTACATCGCGTACCACGTTAAACCACCATGGGGTCAGCGTACGTTATAAACCATTAAATCTTCATAGAACAAGTCGATTTCGAACTCGGTGCAAGCTGATCCCAAACTTAGGCAATGTACATCGGTATTTCTACACGGAAATGGACCGTACGTAGGAATCAATGAGGCTATCATCGAGTGTTGTCACTCGTAAAACACAGTCGTGCCCTCGAAATCGTTTCCAACATCTGCTTCGTTCCGCCGCGCCGTTCAACGGTATCGTTTACATGTACGGTCTGGCTCCCCTTCTCATCCCAGCACGGGAACTTATCATTTCCCGGGTTCTTCCTTTTCTCGGCTGGCGCGTTCCTTTCACCGAGTTCCTCCCCAACGGTGTAGACGAGAAAGCGACGGTTAACTACCGCCAGAACCGCCACAGCCACCGTCAGGTTGGTGATGTGGCGATGTTGGTGGCGATGGTGGTGGTGGTGCCGGTCGGCGGTCGGTGGGTCCGTGGCGCGTCGTTAAAGCATCCTTCTCCGTTGTAGGACGTCGGATTTAAGCGCGAAGCGCACGATTTAAATTTAAATAAGCGCGACGAAGCTGCGATAAAATATAATTAAGTTGGCCACGGCACGTCGGACGTGGTGCTGAAGTGGCGCGAGGGACACGGAGGCCGTGGGAGCAACCACGAGAGAGTAGAACAGAAGAAGAAGAAGAAGAAGTAGAAGAAGTAGGAGGAGGAAATGGCGAGAAGCAAAGAAGAGAGACCATGCGGTTAGAATGAAAAGACAAGTGCACAGTCTGTGAGAAAGGGATGAGACCACAACGACGACGAGCGCTGGCTACTCTATATATGTACATTATGCGTATATTACGGTAAAAGCGAGCCAGGATATCACGTCGCTACTTAACTTGACAGACTTAATGGCCGACCGTAATGGGCACGGCCACAAGAAAAAAAACGTAATTAAGAGTGGCAAGGATCCCGGTTGCCAGTTACCTACCCAGGTCCAAGATTTATGTTATGCGGTAATTTCTGCGAAATCCTATCGTCCTGACGAAACGAGGGATTTTATTCCCGTAAACACGACGAATCCGACTAGCATTCGTTGCTGCTATTATGTGTATTCTGTTCTCGTTTAACGATTTTGTCGTAACGTAGAAAATCGTTCTCATTGAACCTCGGTTTCGTCGTTGGAGGCACTTTGAGCCAAAGTGGGGTTTTTGTTTACTCTGTTCGTGTTAAAAGCAACGTTATTTCTGCGGATACCGCCGCAGGTGGCAAATAGTATACGCTTGTAAGGTGTAACTTCTCCTCGGTCGTTTCGACGACGAACATACACTATCCCTCTTCAGAAGATACAGACGATGTCTCAACGATTTATTACTCGCGGTAAATGCAACGTACACGCGTACGTGGACGCTACGATTTATTGTCCTCCTCTCAGAGAGCTCAGGTATCTTATTAAAACGGTTGACTTTCATGCCATAAGTAACAGCAAACCCTCCGTACTATTGAAGAAACTCATCCACCTTTAGGCTCGTACATCGATGACTTGCGTGGTTTGTGGTTTGTTCAGTAACTTGTCCTATGACGCACGGAACAAAATTCCAGGGAAAAAAGCGTTTCATCAAAATCGACGCGAAACACAGTCGTTCGTCTATCCGAATGGCGGCGAGACGTTATATGTGGATGGCGCCGAGCATTTCTCATCGTAATGTGATTTATGGAACATTTTTAACTCCCTCGTGGTAACGTTAGCTCGGTTGTTGGACTGATCTGCTTCAGCCAAGCTCGACGTTGATGGTATTGTATCTCATGCGCACTGCCGCGTTCGACGATCGTGTTTTATCATTCTTGCGCATACGCGGTAGGTATTGTTCCCCATTGGCCTCGACGTATCGTCGATACTTCACGCCCGAAACTAATTACCAACTCGAAAAATGCCGACTATTTATTACGCTTAGCCGCTCGGCCGTAGCTCGTTAGAAGGTTGCTGCGGAACACCACTCCCACGCGTGATTTACCGTGCTCATCGTATGTTTCGCTTGTCATTGCACACGCATTGAAACCTCGTTATTTTTGTTACGCGATTCGGTCCACCGTTTCACTATTTAGCTCGTTAATTTATGGCGTACATACGTATCTCTTCTTAACATACCCAGAGAGTCGGGGACGAAAACGAAACCCCGCAGGTGGAAGACAAATTTATTTTGTTTTCCTCCGGCCCGACGCGGTGTTCGTATTCAAACAGAAAGAGAGATCGAACCATGGTCTAATCCGAGAAAATGGATGTTTGAAACTTTTATTTCCGGCAACGTCCGTGTCGATTCCAGTCATCGTGCACAGAGACGTCGATACCGAGGCGACAAATTAAATACTGGGTACCGGTTGTTCGTCCAATTGCCATTTATCAAATTATAGTCCACTTTGTAATTGAACGAGAACACTCTCACACGCGGCATGAAGCGTACTTCCAATCCATTGCGATCGCGTCAGGAGTACCAGCCTGTGAAGAAAACACCGGTCCACTCAGATTTAGTAGAAAAAGATACAATAGCTTTGTTCTGTCCCGTTAGACAGTTAGGTCATCGCTTTAATTCATAGGTCAACGCACGTACCCGGGTGCACTTGCTCCAGTCACGAGTATTTTTCCTTCTAGGGCGACTGTTACATCATTGCAATAGCAGACGCCAAGTCTGTTATACCGTTCTGCAACCAAGGTGCCATGTATCACGATATTTTTGTGGGAACGATGGCTATAATTTGGCCATTGCATCGGAGGTCTCATTAGTAACCGACATCTCATTATATTGTGTCGTAAATAACGCCATTCTCGCACGCACGCACGCCGTAGGCTAGGAAGATCATGCGATGGTTTTACGCGGCGTGTTTGAATCCTCCAATACGCCGTGCTGGCTCGTAAAACAAAATCGTAAAGTCAGGGTCGAAGAACCCAGGGTGAAACCTAGGTGAAATCTTGAAAGTCACCAGAACCCTTGTTCGTCCCCTTGTATATTGTATCTCTGTGGACGTAAATTGGTTGTTGTATAAAACTTACGACGTTCACGAGTCACTATTAATTTCGATAGGATTATGTCGCGTAGAACCAGCCTAAGGATTAAGTTTCTCGATTTGAGAGCGTCGCGTCGTCAAAATACGCGACGCGTTAAGCCATTCGAACGTTATATAACACGATATTATTAACGAGCCTGATGGTTTTGTATCTCTCAAGCGGAGCGTGAAGCATTCGATTTCAAGACTGGTGCGTAGGCGTGTTTATGATAATCTCGTGTATGATGGATCATAGTAGTCGGTTTATACGATCGTGAGAAATCGTTATTACCAAGATCGGAGGAAAATATCCGCGTAGGTTCTCCTCGATTGGTCGACCTGGCTTCCCGAGCTGGCAGACCAGTTTCGAATTTCACCACCGATATTTTCGGACCGGTTTCCAGGCCGGGTTTCCTCCGGGGCGTTAAATTAAGTTAAATCTCGTTTAATCTCGGCTTTCTACGATTCTACGGAAACGTTCCGTGGCCCGAATTTAGATAGAGCTAATCTAAATTCTCCGATCTCAAGCTCCCCTAATCCCTGGCTATGTATTCCAGGCTCATTCCCCTTGTCCTTCGTCATCTTTCGTAATTCCGTGGAGTTGTTTTCCAGAGCTTTACCATTGATCGTCTTTACCCGTATTCAACCCCACATCCTTCCTCCCGTCGATCGTAAACGACGAGATTCCACGAACGTGGACTATCCGCACGCGGTGGAAAGTGGATTTCATGGAAGAATTTACTTTCGGTGGCTCGATCTCGATTCCGCTTAAAAGCCCTCCTGTGTCTTTGCAGTTGCCGAGCACTGCGCGTAGGCGTATTTATAATAAGCGATAAATCGTCCAGTATACGATAATACTCGACGTGAAGCTAGTGTTTCACCGACGGACATAAAATTTCCACCCCCCGCGACTCGGTCCCGTGCGTCCGCGTAAAATACACGCGCATCGGTTTAAGTATGCCGAGCGTGGGCGGTCGTACGTTCTCTTGTACAGGCGTGCACGTCTACCGGGAATATACACGGCGTGCTCGTCCGCTTGCCAGAAACCGATTCCCATGGGACGAATCATTCGATACGCTCGAACCATCCAGCTCAATGAAGCACCGTGACACGAAAATTCTAGGGAAATTAATCTATCGATAAAATACCGGTCAGCTTCTCTATGCCTTCTGTCGAGCGAACGATAACGTCTCCTTCGTATATCCAGCGAAATTCAACGATACCAGATATTGTACGATTGTGCTTGAATTGTAGCAATCGATATGTATAAACGATCACTGGAACACTGTTAACGTTATACTAGACACTATGTTTTATCTCAAATAACTAGAATGGCTTGGAGAGCAAAACTACTGAGTTTAACGAGAAAATATGGTAGAAATCGTGTACCGCTCTCTTTTATGTATAAAGTATAACGTATACGATACGTATAACGAGAAAGGATGAAAAATTGCAATCGTATTCATAGAAGACGTTAAATAAACTTGACACAATTTTCGATACTTTTCGGCAAATGCAATATCGAGCTCTTGTTTTTGTATGCATTCTATAATGCAAGATACACAGTGGTTGCAATGTACGTTACATGTGTAAAATAAGTTTCGTACCATTTAGTAATACGTACTTTGGCATGATTAAATAAGTTTGATACTATGAAATGTATACAACCTAATAAAAATACACTTCATTGGAAAATAAGAACATGTGCAAATAGTGTTTGTAGTCAGTGTATATATTCCTTCTTGGTGATACACTGTACCAAATTGCTATACCTATATTAACAGCAACGAGATCTTACGTAAACCAATAAAATGCCACCGTGGATAGAAATTAATTTTCACGTGCCCCCATAATATTCCATAATATATTCAGTGCTTACTTTTACGACACTTTCGTTTTGTGCCAGCATCTCGCTTTTATAGCGCCGATCCCTGGCTCGTCAAACACCCCTGGTGTAGAGTGTGGGCGATCGTGGGTGGCGTTTAGGTGCGTCGCTGGTAATTACTCTCGAAGTCGTAGAAGACTCTATCGGGGTAGGGCGTAGAATTACCGGAGGGCAGGGTGGGAGGGAAAGAAGCATAGGTGGAATTTATAATGACGAAGGCGGAGAAAGAGACGCGAGGTGCATTTGCATGTAGCAAGGATCAGGAAATGGCTGTGTGCGTGAGCGTGAATCCGTCACGTCGCGCGGTCTACTTTCCTACTTTGCGGTTTATAAGAAAAAAAGGAAAAGAAAAGAGAGAAAAGCAGGAGGCAGGAGAAAAGAAAAGCGGAAAGTTTAAACTGCCCACAATTTTCAGATCGTAATTAGGTCACTTTAGCGGGATGAACGTGGTAGTTTTTTTCGTTCACGCGCTGACCTATCCGGACTTTCGTGATACTTTTTCATCGGGACACCATAATACTTCTTCCTCCTTTTCGGAGAATATTTCTGGTGAGTTCAAGACTTTCTTTACAGCCCTGGCCAGGAAAAATCGTGGGAAGGGGAACATTAAAGTGGGATTTCTTACGTGCATCCAACACGCGCGTCTGTGTCTGGCACATTCTTAAACCCGAATCGCACGACACCGCCGCGAAAACAAAAGCATGCTTGTTCATTGTAACGGTATAAATGCGTCTGACGCACGTAGCAAATTCCAGCTTTATAACGATGAGCGATAATTAATAGTTGGGTGAGATCCTAAAAATTTATCACCTTTTTCGTTATTTTGACAAACGACAGACGTTCTGAGAATATCATCCGAGAATTCGAGATACGCTTGCTATATTGGGTGCTTCATCGAGAAATTTTATCTTTCTTCGACGTATCGTTGCTAATAAAGTCAGCACGACCTAGGCTTTCAGACCCGGGGTAAAATTGATCGTTCTGTATAACACGTTTGATCGCGCCGCGGTTGTTACCCGGATGGAAGGATTACATTCACGAATACTGTTCAGATATTGAACGAGCAGGTGAGACGATCGTTGGAGTTCAACGATAGTCATAGAGACCACTTGGCAAACCACTCTGAAAGTTGGCAGGGTTCCTTTTATATTAGGGGGGTAGAAATGAAGTAGTCCCAACGTCTCCATCCTCATTATATAGCTACGCACCCTGGGTACTTTACGGCAGTTGACCCTCGTATAATGATCTGTTCTTTTTTAATTAAACGACGTTCCCATTTCGCAAATATATTATGATAATTAATGGAACGTGAAAATTGAGAGCAAATTTCATCGAACGATTACTCTTGCATCATCGGGACGATCGATTACGAAATCTATCGGATTCGCTTTATTATCGCCGCTGAATGAGTCATTCGTTACTTCTTAAACCTACAACATACTCGATTTTCGCGAATATTCGATATCAAGCGAACGATTTTAATCGTTAAACATATACATTCCTTTGAATGGAATTCTTTCGATCATGTTTGGATAAAGAAATCGTGATGTTACGAGCGTCGCGACGCAAAAGATTAAATTGGCAAAGCGATGCGAATCTCTTTTTTTCGCTACAAGTTCACGTTTACGGTCTCGTGCGGCTCGCGTTTGCACACGTTCGCGAAAGCCGCTTTCGTTCGTTAACTACAGCCGAGCGTAACTCATAATTACAAGTACCACGGCAGACACGCTCAACGAGCTCCGTTCGCGGTCAATATATGCTAATGTGTGGCATTTATACGTACGCGGGGCAATATGTATAGGCCACCTGGTGGAAAACGAAGGGTGTAAATTGTGTAAGGCCCTCGTATACGAGTCGAGGCGCGCTTGACCGATTAAGCTAGACGGCTGTAACTACGGTCGATACTGCGGATGAAGGAATTAATAAGGCGGTCGGAAATCACGTTCTATATTTCATCTGATCTTTGCGTGCAGACTGTGTGCCGGGAAAATCTATTCGCCGTTTAATCGAGTTACTTTTCATTCGATTAATTATTATCATCGTCGTTCTTGAATAATAAATATCCCGTTGAATAGCGTGGGATTTTTAACTACAGACTCGTTTCCAATTGACGTCCTCGTAATTACTGGTATATTCAATTATTTTTCCAGGATGCAACTGTGGAAGCTGTCGCGCACGACATGCGTTTTTTTTTCCTTTGCGTTGAAACATGCATTAAAACTTGGCGAAGAAAGTTCGACAGTTTTAGGTCAATGAGCGATTAAAGATAAGCAAACGAAGCGTTTTGAGGGGTAGTCGGCTGACTTTCGACCTTCGTTGCATCGATGCGAACAAAGTAGCGTAATAACATCGATTATTTTTTGTCGTTGAGGGGAATATCGAGAGCCGGAGCGGTGAGTTCGCTATTTTCGATACTCGATAATGAGAGACGTGGCGTGTGCACGTGCTTCCGCATATTTACCGGTCCATTGTCGCCAGGCAAACATTGTTTCGAAACCAATCTCCAGGCGACAAACGAACAGCCATCACACGTTAAAGAACGCGGATCGCGTTTACTTGCAATCAACGTGAGCAATGAATGTTTACCGTAATCCCAATATAAAAATCAATTGTATCGGGGAAATTAAATGTCGTGAACCATGTTCCCATGAGTCGCGACATCGTCACGTTCCTTGCAACGAGCATATTTCTCCATTTTCCCGGATTACATTGTGGGAACTCCGCGGTACCGCCACGTTTCAATTTGTTTGCCGTACGAATCAGACTTTGTCCGTATTACGAAATCAGCGGGGAGCGATTGTTTCGTCGCGAGAGACCGGAATACTCTTGATCGCCTTACACCGTCTAATAACATCGAACCGATCCATGTTAATTACCGAAGCTGTTTGCAAATACGCCAGCAATCGTGCTCTCGAGTTCTGTACATAGAAGTTGCTGTTACACATTGTTTCGTCCATTGTTAAAGATATAAGTAAGTAAGACGTAACTTTACGGTATGAATTGAACTTCTCTTTGAGTCTCGAAACGCAGATATATAGATAGAAACATATGTTATTTTTGTTTAACTTAATAATTCTAACGTAATGAGAGATAGAACTGCTTTATTATACGTGTAGATTGTCACGATATATCACTTGGAGAGGTGCCATTGTCCGCAAGTCTTTGATCCCCCGTACATGACTCCATCCCTGAGACAGCTAAGTAATTTGCCAGAGGCCATTATTTCAAGGTTCCGTTGCCGCGATTATAGGCAAACTCTAATAACGACAATTATGTCATTTCTACGGAATTCGACCGCCTGCGGCGACCTAGCACAATGCCTTCGTTATCCACCGAGATTCGGGACCTATCGAGTTCCCGTGGCTTCCCGCGCAAAATCTGGGATTGCTTCATTTCCGGAGCCCAGTATTCAGTTCCGATGGTATTCCGGTTCCTTTGAATCAAAAGAAAAGAACCTTCTACCTAACGATAATCAACTTCTTTTTCATCTGGTGCACGAAAACGTTTCTATATCTGTTCCGTTTATGAGTCATAGGAGAAAAAACTCTCGGAGTTAATCTACGGACAATCTATTCATCCGGGGCCGGGAGAAGTTCGTAAAAGATTGTAAGTATTTCGGTTCTAATTCTGTGGTCTCGTAAAAGCCAACAAACGCAGAGCTCGTTGACGCGTGCACGAAGAAAAACGCGTCACTCGCATCCCGAGCGGTTATTTAGGGAGCTGAAGCGCATCAGCGTCCGCCTTCATCTCCCTCGGCTACACATTTTTTCTTTTTCTCTCTGTTTAACTTCACAACGCTCCACAACGGAACAGCCGCAATCGGGCCGGCTACGTACGGTTCGCCACATCAAACAGACGAGTGCCCTTTGAAGATGAAAAGCTCGCGTCGCACAACAATTTAATCTTCACGGTAATAGTGAACGCGGTACGGGTGCGAGAGGAGAGAGCGGAACACAGTTTACGGAAGTCCCCGGAGGTTCCCTATGTCCTGGAGCAAAGAGAAAGAACGAAAGGGGGGTCGACGGCGGTCTGTTCGGGGACGGTGTGGAGTCAAGTCGAGTTCCGGTGCCCGTGCGGACTCCCGGCGTAACCAACGAGGCGGTCGACAAACGAGCAAATGAACACACCGTATCACATAATTAGGTACGCCTACTGCCGTCATAACGAAGTTTGACTTGAGAACATGACGTTCTTTTCTGCAGACTCACGACGAGGCTCTCCGCTTTGTGTTTCCTATCATCGATGTTCGTCATGGTTCGAGAGATCGCGATTATATACCGGGGAGATTCCATCGGTCGTCGAAAACCGTCTTTTCCCTTCCTAGTATCACTAACCGTTTCATTTCTAATCAAAACAATCATATTTTGCTATGGTTCGATTATTAATGTTGGATTTAGCAAGAAATTCTTGCTAATTCTTGTTGGATTTAGTTCTAAAGCAACTCATTCATTGATATCGATATTATTGACATCAAAATTCTTCGTTTGGTGAATATCATTAATATTGTGAAAATGTTGAGAAGCAGAAAGACTACGATAGATTACATAGTCTAATTAGTAAAGCAACGAAGAGACTGCTTTAGGAGAAGAAGAGGAAAAAGAAATACGACTAATATTTACTTTAAATACACAGGGTAGTTCTGTTAGAAAGATCAATAGATTCCGCAAGGAGCAGGCACGTCCGCAGGAGCGCATCACTCGCGCGACCTCATTACGCGCGGATTGATTGTGATCGTGGCTGGACTCTGCCAACCGATAGTCGTAATCCTATTGAACGCGAACAGAAGTTGTTTTTTTGCCGGGTTTTTTTTTCCTGAGAAAGCTCAAAGGAAGAAAACGGCGTCGAGGGTCACGGTAACGAGTGGACAACGAGCAGCACGTCATTTGGTTCCGAACCCTATCGAAGTATAACGTACAACGGATTGATGATGGTCAATTTACGTGAAAGACTCACGAGAAAGGTTGAGTAACGAAAAGGGAATGAAAGAACAGTACTTCGTAAAATCTCCTTTTCTTTAATGAAGGCACAACCGTTCCATTACGTAGGAAATGAGAAATTTATTTCATTACACAAAGAACGGGACGACTTTTGTTACTTTAAACGTGCGCCACGAGTGTGTTGGTATTTTATTATGCCTGGAAATGAAAGCTCTTTGCCAGTTAATACCATGCTCGCTAATACCCGATCGTTTTACGAAGCCTTTGTTCACGTTATTTTCTGAAAGCCAGGCCACCTTGACGCGACAAAAGTCTAAGCGATACTCTTCTTTTTTCGTTGATATTCGAAAACGTGTACAGTAATTTCAACAAATTCGCGGAGAAAACGAAACCAATGAATCTATCCCGGATGTGCCATGTATTTACGTCCCTCTAGGAAACGATAGAACTGATAAGGCACCTTTACCCCGTTGTTATATATCGCGGATCATAATTCAAGCTATCGAAGTGACTCCGCGCGCGCTAGTCAGCCTCGGTTTGTTCATTCATCGATCAAGCAGGTCGGAAAAATTGAGCTGGTAGTTAGCTTGCTATCGCATCCTCCAACACGCGTCAACGAAACGTACATAGGTATTAGTATTGCGTAGGTGATAGAACGTGGTGTTCCTGTATCCCGCTGCCCGTGTAGACCGATGAGTGGGCGATTAATTACACGTTCGCCTTAATTGGTCGTTTAATTAAGAGTCGTCGAGAGCTTGCCCAAAGCAGTTGCAGTAGCGCGTCACGCGACATTCGTTACCGCCGAATATTTGCTCGGAGATCGGTCCGTCCTGATTTCGTTGGTCGTATGCGACACGACTGAACGTCGCGGCGCTCATCACAGCGTCTATGTTCGGCCGCACAAAGAATCCGAGTCGGCGACAGTTGAATTCGTTGACTAATTAAGCCCCTTGACGCCGTAATTAGCCACGTGTCACCCCCTGATATCCTCTCTCCCGCTGGATTCTTTCGTCGTCAAGAGATAAATGCAGACGCGGGCCCGGCGCATTACCGCCGTTGTCGACTCGTCTACGTTGTCGTCGCAAACCAGTCTCTCTCTCAGCTTACTCAGCCTCCGACTATCACTGTCCGTCCGCGTCTCGTGGAACGAATCGTTGTGGATTAATCCGTGAAAATGTGTTTTTGTTTGTTCCCGCGATTTGGCCGCACTGGGGCGACGTAGCCGCTTTGAAACGCGAGTTCCGGTCGTACACGTTCCTATGGGATTCAAAGGTCTATTGATTTCCTTCCTCTCCGTTTCGTGCCAGTTTTTTCTACCTGCTGCGTTGCATCGGAAATTGTAACGTCGTTCCCATTCAGGAGCCGCAGCAGCATCGATGGTTACCCGGTTAATCCGAGCTATCAGCCGTTTTTCTGAATTGCTCCCTCTCGGAAAACGTTAATCCCCAGATTACTTCTTGTTAATTCCTATCGACAAGTCTCAAGGTAGTTTCGGTGCTCGAAATGAAGTATTATACGTACTCGATGATAACACGGCTGATGAAATATCCAATTGACAGTTCAAGATATCGCGACTCGTGAGCACGTTCAGCTCCAGCCAGCCGATGATTCCTATGATTGTCACGGAATATTCTCCGGGTACCGCGTGACAATATAATTTCCCCTGCTGTCTGGAATCGTTAAATAAATCGACGACACCCAAAATGTGTTGACTCGACGTAGTTGACGCGTTACAACGGAATATTTTTCCTTTTGCCCTCGGAACTCGTTTTTCGATGTTCGAAATCTGCCCTGGCTTTGCTAATCGCTCGAAGAAACAGCACCCCGTGAAACTAACTAATTGTACGTCGATGATTAATTCGTGTCTACGCGTTAAATACGTCACGAAAGGAGTCAACGCTCGAAGTCATCAGCGGTGCCGTGGGTGTCAAAGGCGAGCGAATTCGAGCGTGAACCGGACGGTACTCGAGGCGACAGGGAACACGGGCCAGCTCACATTCCCTCGTTTTAATGACAGCTTGCCATTTACGAGCGTAGCTTTGGTCGGGCACTGGTTCCACTCAGCACCCGCAGAACCTTTTGGAATCCTCTCGTACCAGTAATTCACCTTGGCAAACCTGCTCTTTCGCGCTTCCTTTCTGTTCCGCTTCCTCTCCACTAACATTTTTCCAGCAGAACTGCCACGCTCATACCGCTCCCATGGACTCGCGCGCTGCCTTTTTACGGCCATCTCTTCTATTACTTCGTTTTTTACTCTCTCCATCTCTCTCACTCCCCTTTTCTCTGTCGTCTTTTATCGTTGCTCATTTTTGCTAAATATTCCCGATACCGAGGCAAATTTATACGAAAGGCGTGTAATTACCGGCGCGTATCTTTTTCACCCTTTTTTTCCTGTCCTTCTCTCTTGCGCTTCCGCGTCGCAGCCAGGGATAGGGTCGAAATTAAAACGAGTGAGGCGCACGCGTGTTCCGCACGACCTCACGGAATCTCATTTAAGTGATTAAATTGTACGCTCGTTTCTCGGGCCGTGACACATCGGATCGCGGTCGTTTTCGGTGATTAAAACGGCCGGTATATCATTGCAACGAATTTTTTGATTCATTAGATAATTAAACACGCGTATGGTTACTCGCGAACACGGAACTCGTTAATATCCGATAAAATACGGAATAGCCGAGTTCATAGACAGGCATTCGCGGAAAACGCGAAAACGCCAAGTAAAGACGCAGAAATAGGGAGAAGAGTGGGGGATGAAATGATAAAAGAAATAAAGAAATGAAAGCAACGAAGGGGAAAGAGAAAGGTGCTACATGGATGTGAATACGTAGAGTCTGTGCACATGTTCGATGGAAACGTAGAGCGTGGGTAACGAATCGGTACGGTAAATAGTTCCCATTCGCTCGGTCGAAGGTTGCATATTGATAAAACCGTAAGCGGACATTCCAGCGTAAATTGATGCCCGGCGGAGCCATATGTGTATAGCGGATTGGTCCGTTGCGTGTTTCACCACGTATAGTAAGTACGGAGGTCGCGTGAGCCGGCAGAGAGGTCAGGAATACTCCGGTCCTGGTTCCCGTCCCCATCTCCGAGTGTTGCTGCATTTGCGAATGTGTTGTGACTCGTATTCACCTTTCTTTTTTTTTGCGTCTCAAGAGCACCTACGTCGCGGCACGTTTTCGATTTAGTTTATCTCTGCCTCGTATCCGATCACGACGCCATGGAAATTTTATAAATCGCCGATACCATCTGCATGCTAAAAAAGTGCTCTCGTTGAAATTCCTGGACAAATATTGAATTTGGTATTAATTAGACGCAAAAGCGATAGGAGTGCGCTACAGCCGCAGAGTTTCCGCATCGAAAATTGCATCGATTTTAAAGCTCTTAGCGTGTTTTCCAATACGATCATTGCCAGAAATAACGACTCCGTACTTCATCGGTATAACACGATAACGTTTCATCTCTCGTTGGTATTTTGCGTGTTAATAGCATAGACGTTGGAGATTCGTCGAGTAAAAACTCGGCGCATTACGTACGACATGCTGCTACACGCATTGGGTTAATATTCGTTTGGAAAATATGATAGTATTTGAGAAATATCGATAACACTGTAAAGCTTGAAATTTTATCGCTGTGTCGCTCAGCATCGTATCTCCACCTCTATAACTTTCCTGTCTGATTACAATATTTCTATGTGTATTATACCAAAAAGAAAGTATAGTAAACAAGACGATTAAAAGTATCTATCATCTACCACATGTATAGATACTTCGTGCACATGTAATGTTCAAACACAGCTGTCTATCGTCTCTGAATGCCTGGTTCAGACACCCCTTCGAACAACAGTCTGCAATCTGGGCTCCTTGCTTCGCTAGGAAACGCTCTCGATAGCGAACAAACACGAGACAATTCCAAAGCTACCGATCCCTGGCGTTAATATCCGCGTCTCTGCGCGAGGCAAGATTATCAAAATGATACATTCTCGGGGTGCGGTGTACACGTGAGCCACGCCGATACAGCGAAAGCACGTAATGCATAAGGCCTCAGGTAACTCGGCGGCGATTGCCGACGTTGCTCGCGTGTTTCCTTTCTACATCACACCGGTACATACCTATATGTACGTGGAAGGTTACGTGTTTCGCGCGACGACGGCCAACCGGTAGGAGCTGCACACAACGAGGCAAAGAGAGATGGGCGAGAAAGGTAAGGACAGAGGAGGAAGAGGCTGCCTGCCGATCCTGGGTCTCGTCTTCGCCGAGGTCGTGCATTTACACAGGCGGGGTCATCCATAGTCTCTATGGTACCGTTACACCGTACGAAGCATACATATTCTCAGAGCAGTTATCCCGGGTGTACGCTTGGTTCGCCTGTTTTCCTCTGGACGCTCGCATATTTTTCTGCATCATGGTGTAAGCGTGCATACAAACTCGTACAAAGCCGGGACCGGTAACGTTGGTCACGTACGTTGGGTTTCCTCGTGTGTCCACCGACTCAGCCTTGGCATGCATAAGTCAGAAATCGTGCCACGAGACAACAGTTTTTCGGACGCGGAGCTATCGTCCTCTCGCTCCTTCCGTAACTAACTCAGTTGGTCGCGTTACGTAGGTACCGCGATGCTTCCGTCCGCATGCCGCTGCGTTCTGTCTCTTGGTAAGATCCGCGTGACCATTGTTTATGGATGAGATTGTACGATCTCGCGGAAGGCACGTTTACGCGCGCGTAGAAGAGGAATATTATTCTATGGACGCGATGTTGTTTATCGATTACTAGGAGAAGGTATATAATCTCGTCGTTCTAGCCGATGTTATTTATCGACAACCATTTTCGAATTTGCATCAGGTCTGTTTGGTTAAAATATAAATATTGCGTGACTCTGATTCTGCGACCATGGAGAAACGATATTTTGACTATAACGCGAAACGATGATAATGCCATCGTGGTACGCCTGTTGTACACGTTGAGGCGTAGAGGGACAGAATAGTAATATTGTTATACGTGGAATGGTAGATAAAGGGGCTGAAACAAAACATAAAGTCCAGACTCAAACCCTCTCTTTCTGTGTGTTTCTCTCACCGTCTGCCTGCCTCACTTCTTGTTTTTTCCCATCCATTTTTCCTTTTCTTTTTTATTTATTGTTTCTAGTTATACATCGTTCTAACGCTATATTGCGTTTCATGTAGTCACGCAACCTGTCAGGTATACGCGACCGTTTCTTTCTCGGATACAGGAATATCGAGTTCCTGTTGTCTCGTCTCGAAATTGAATCTCCGACGGTGATCTCTTTTGGCGCAATTTATATCGACTTCGCCGGAGTGGAAACGGCACTCTGTGTATAGACCATCCGTCGTCTTCCAAGTAACTTTATAATGAGATTTCGCGACTAGACCACCGTCCTCGATGTCTCCTCTTTCATGAAAACGTTTAATTCGTATCCTATGTTCTGGACAGAGATCGTCGATAAAGCTAGTTGGATGCAAGGGACTTATTGCGCTCACGTTATCCCCGCGCGATGACAGAAGAAAGGATCGAGAGTGTCAATAGCAGAAGGATCAGAGCCGAAAATCGATTGAACCAAAGCGGAGGCTCGAAATAAATGCAACGTTACTTCCAGACGATATCGGTGTTTCGTCTAAACTAACTTATCAGACTCGGTAACGCCACTAGGAAGCAAGTATTCGTCTCGTACGATTAATAATAATAATTCTGTCAATTTGTATCTCTTCCTGGATAAAAGCAATTACCGGTTCGCTTAAACGTCTCTCTTCGTAAACACCAAGACGCGATACTCTTTCTTTCGTATTATGCAAACGGGAACGGTGGGAAAATTACAATGCAGAACAAAGTATCGGCTATGAAAAGTGAAACGTTAACGTGATCGAACGCTTCGACATTTGCTATCGCAATAACCTAGAGCGTTGAGTAAACGGAGAATGGTTCGCAGGAACAGACAACGGTCAGCGATACGCAAACAGGGACGTTATTATCGTGCTACTGACAGTAGGCTTAAGACTTAATCGGCCGTTGCGATCGCGTGCTTCTAATTTCACGCTCGCTATCCCCCAGCCCCGGTTCAACATCCGGCTAATCGAATCTTTGAAGCCCTCGTAATCACCGTTTGAAGACCGAAACGTTTGCACGCCTCGCTCTACTGTACACTGACCGACATTAATTTTACCGAACTTTCCTTTTTCATCGCGTGATCCCATTGTCGTCGATTTAACCCCGACTTTCTCTCGTTCTATCGGTTTTCCGTTCACTCTCTCTCCTCCTTTTTATTTTCGACCACAGGACACACACGGGAATCGTGACGATAAGCGACGACGCGACGTATCTGGCTGAAATAACTTCTTTCTCGGACAAGAGGTTGGTTCGTGGAGTTCACGAAGAAACGCGTAAGTGGTCGAAAACTTTGGGCGGACAGTGGGTAATACACTGGCGAGACACTTGTACTTACAACGGCCCGAGAGCAATTGGACGAAAGTTGAGAAGATGTGCATATATTCAAGATACGTCATCCGCTCCCGTGAGTGGCGGTGCTTAGGAAATTAGGAGCGAACTTATCGCGCGTATGCATCTATTTTTCAGCGAGCGTTTGCGTTACTCGCGCGGAGATAGTACGACAGCGGCAGAACGAAGGGGCGAGCGATGAGAGAAAGAGAGAGATGGAGCAGCTTGACGTCTCATCCGTCTTCCAGTGCGCATATGTCCTCGCCAGAAATTACCATTACGATGGATACTGCTCTCGGTTCCATGTTTACGCTTGGCTAGTGCCGAGTTTTATGACAGTTACCGCCCCCCCCCCTAATAATGGTGACCGTAGCTCGGCTTCTGGTCTGGTCACGGAATTAAGTCTTAACGCCGGCACCGGGTAGAGAGCACGGAAGAGGATGCAGCCAGAGGCAACCGGAACGACTCGGGAAAGGGATCGATACCAGCGGAGAACAGAGAGATGAGAAACGAGTGTATGACACCGGCCTATTGTGCGCTATCAAATGACATTAGGGATATTATACCCGCATCGTGAATACGTTCTCACTTTAGGCGGTTGTACTCAAGATATTCTCATCTTACTACACTTTGTCTTCCAATGCCGTATTAATTAAGGCTGTCTCTGGCTCCAAAGGAAACTAGACTAACGCTCTCGACGACATTTACACGTTCTCCCATTCATTACGCGGAATCGTTGCAGTTTATCTTTTGTTGTTTCCCTCGATAGCTTGCCTCGATAGCCTCGGAAGCTTTGACTCTGTCGCCCGTGAAAGACAAATTCTCATGGTATATAAGTATAATACATACGAATCTTCGTTCCTACATAACCTTCAAGGAAATCACGCGACGTTCTTTTATCGTGCAAATTATATCGTGGAATTATATCTTGGTATTTCTGTGCGAACATCCGGCTCGAAGAAGCGTACAATCCGCGAGTGACATTAGTATGGTTGTCCCGGCACCCTTCAGGTATGCGAGGTGGTTTTCGCACTTTCCTTCCGGAAAACATCGGAGGGACGCGGTCGTCGAGTTTCTGTGTAGCCGCGGCCAATTACGAAATGTCTCAGCAGGTTGTTTTGTAGTCCGTTCTGTATTATCCTATTATGCTCACTGTTGGCGTTTGCACAGGAGCAGATGGCTCGTGCGAACCCGAGAATAATTTCGCCAAGCATTCTTCCACCCCTTTCCCCAACTACCCTGCTCTTTTTTCTTCTTGTTCGTTCTCCTTTCATCATGCTCCGTCTCTGTTCGTCCCTCCGGTGTGTATTTCACCCTGCTGTCTCCGTTCCGCTTTTTCCCAACCATCGTGTTTCCGCATCTTCGTTGTTGCCAGAAAATCCATGATCTCTGTTGTCCAGCGTGAAAATACAAGCGGACGGATCTCGTTACACTTGAATCGTACCGGTATTTATTTTATTCCATGACCACTCTTACGATGCAGTGGCGACGCATTTTGCCGATTCTAGGAGTGCCTCTTGTGACCCGGTTTACTATTACCGAACGATAAAGGGAGAGAGGAAACGATGGACGAGGAGTGTGACGCGAGAGAGGCTGGCTTGATTTTTTTTTCGATAGGAAATAGGATCGTCGGTGCACGGGATAGCTTCGAGTATCAATCCTTGAGTTATTTTCCGGTTGAAAAGTTTTCTCGTTTATAGGGAACCCTAATTTGATCCGCGGTCGTTTCGCCGACGCACGATCCCATGGCGAGATCGTTAACTGGGGTCCCGTTTTCGATGAACGTTTCCATCTGAGTGTTCCCACACGTGGCGCAAACGTCGAACTGCGCTCCACTAGCAGCACCACCACCACCGTGGTCGAAGGTAATCGACCACGCGCTCGTCCGTGGAATTCAGCCGCGAACACGTTTTCTTGGAACGAAGAATATCGGCGAGAAAAAAGCGTCGGAGGAATGCATCAAGCTCGCGATGGTCAAAGACCTTGAGCGTAGCTGTTTGCGATAATGATTGGAAATAATAGCGTGACGTACCACTTTCGATTGCATTCTCTCGTTCGTACGCGTTATGAATAAAAACGTAGACATCGATTGTGTGTAAATCTCGTATTATGCAGAAGTGGAAAGAAAATTACAGGTGTGATATCTATTGGGTTTGAATTGTTTATAAAGTAGCGATCGCAGGAGCAATTTAAAAAGCACTTAATATGTAATGTTACTTTAACGAAGTGAATGCAAAAACAGATTTAACCGTAACCTGGATAAATTAATGCACTTTCCATAGTGCACTCTCACTAAGTGACTTTCATTTCTGCCATATCTATTCATTGGATTCGTAAGTCAGAAAATACGCCTCTATCCTTAAAGGGGTCACTTGGACTTTCACGATATATGGGCGTATCTCAGTAATATTACGCTCATGGAGCGGTACAATTAATAAATGTGACCATTTTTCCAATAATACGCTACAGTGGAAAATGCGTACGATATCGAAGTGAATATAATCCATTACGACCAATCTGACCTAGATTCTTTGCGTTCATTTCCTTTTCAACTCTGCACAATACACGATTCCTGTAGAATATTCTTTAACGGAATCACTTGTTGGACTAATTGGTCGCGGGAATTGGCAGGTTCACCGTTGTCACGGGAATGAAAAGTTTGCCTAACAATGTTCGGTTTCTGCAAAAAGGTGACTTAATAAGCGTTTCCCGCGATTATCTTTCGCGAGGAACGCGTCGATTAGTGTGTACTGGTGACGCCGACGCTAATTTAGTTCGCGTTCGCGTGGTAAAGGGTATGCGTTATTAGAAACGTGAATAGAGGAGTAACGTGCAGAATGAGAATTGTTTGGAAAGGGTATGATGTAGGGTGGAAGGTGGGAGTTGGTTAGAAGGGTTGGCACATGGAGAATAGAAGCGAGCTCAAACATGTTTGATATTAACTTCATTTAGCCGCACAGTCGAACAATTTTGTCAGTTTGCCGGGCACAGTGTAAGCATGTATCGCAGGAAATGATGCATTAATTAGCCACCGCGTATAACGTCGAAAATTGTTTCCGGTTCATTTTCGCTCGACCAACTTTTCTGATGTATGTATATATACATACATATATACATTTATTCGGTTCTTGTATTATAACGTACATGGCGAACTGATAATTAGCGTGACTTATTTTAATTGGGAGAATATTGCCCGTAACAGAACTAATTGGCCTTTATCGTTCGACATCAGATTATTCCAGAATTGATTAATAGATTTCATAAATATGTAGAAGAGATAGTATTCAGAAATATTTTGATGTTAATACTCACTTTTATCGTTTTGTTCCAGGTAAGCAACTCTTGGTATTATTTGATACGTTACTTAACGAAGGACTTGTCGGTGAGTTGAATCTGTCCAATCTCGTTAGAAAATACCTTTCACGATGAAGAATGTCATCGTCAATCTCGCGACACTTCTTAGCCTCGCAATACTTTTTATGTTTTAACATTTTAATTTCAAGCCGGAATTCCTATGGAAACGTGTTTCGAATATCTCGGAGGTCTTAAATGTCTGCAAATTCATTGCGAAAGCTGCGGACCTATCGCGTAGTTGGGATATTTCGTGCTTCGAACGAGACTCGAATATTTTCATTCCTCTGTGTAACGTTTTCTGCAGAACTAATGAAACTACAGAAACATCGCATTTGCAGGTAGGACTGCCAAAAAATACACGTTTATCTATTTGTTGATAAAAATTCGAGAATGCTATTGTGCTCTGTAAAACCGTGTTACGTAGCCCGTATAACTGACATTTCCTTCCTGGTGTCAGAAAAGTAAAACAGAAAAGAAAAAAATAAAGGAGAAAAAACGAGTATCCCTTAAAACGTTTATAATCCAGAGACCGCGACAGAAATACCGTTTATGCCCTGAAAAACGATGCGACGTCCGGGTTAACCAATTTCATCCTCGGAGATCTAATTTCCTGCCGTCAAGATGCGTTACGCCGGGACATCCGTGTTCCTCTTTATAATACGGCTCGTTTCCCCGTTGTAAACGCGTCAGCCGGAATTGCGTCCTCGTTGTAAATCTCGTTGCATTCTTGCACCGGCTCGACCTCGCTCTTGCTACGCCACGCCACGCGTACACATCGCGCCATGGTGCACCCGAGCAATTTAAAGCGCGATTACCCGACCGAGTTCCATCTCCAGAGAAACTGTGCACCTGAATATTTTAATCCGTGACGCAACGAACCGAGCTCGATCAGGATAAACGAGCTTCGCGTGACAACTGGCAGATTCCTCAATGACTCGGTGCGATACCTGCTGTTCGCGCCTGGCTCTTGTTCGATCTCTGCCACTGTGAGAACAGGTAACTTAAAATTTATATAGGGAGAACGCATATAGATGAAGTTATCTTTCGGCATAAGTAATAAAAGCAGATAGATTTCGTCGATCTTAACGCTATCTAATATGATCATAAGTAACACTCGTATAATTCTAGATGACTCGTGATAATGTTCCAATAATCCTGTCAGTATTTTCGATAGGCATCAAATAACCTTGACACGAGCTTCCACGACTTCGAACTGACACGAATATTATTTTCGCGACCTCAAATGCTTTTACCGTGGCATCGAACGTCCGTAACTTGACCTTAAATGCTATCGACATGACTTTAAATATCCTAGATATCCTTCGATGATTTTCTATTCTTGAAATAATCAATTCCTGTGGAATAATTTTTAATTGCTCTCGATATAATCTGACATTGTCCTGACCTTAATACGAACTTCGATGTTCTTTGAACGATATCACTTGATCTTTACGTGAATTTGTAATTCTAGGTGATGTTTATTTGCTTTCAAATAAACTTTAATAACTATATATCTCTGGCATGACTTTAAGCATCCCCATATATAATCGCTATTTATGATCACGTGACAGGGATCTATTAACCTTGCAAGCGGATACACACTTTGACAAATGAAATTACAAGAAGATTATAAATTGGGATTCATTGAAAGCGCAACTAGATGGAGGAATTTTCAAATATTAATGAAGCTCATGATTTAGGATAGATCGGAGAGATTCTGCGACTAATGCGACGATTCAGCCATAACATCACTGCAGAGCATACTGCCATTAACATGCCATTACGGCTC
The DNA here is from genome assembly GCF_051014615.1 of Bombus vancouverensis nearcticus. NCBI lineage: Eukaryota > Metazoa > Arthropoda > Insecta > Hymenoptera > Apidae > Bombus > Bombus vancouverensis. Next base: position 2,751,658 of record NC_134920.1, read on the forward strand.
ATTAATGATAATCGGCATCGTTCCTTTGAGAAGTCCCGAAGGCATTCAACCGAGCAAAGGCATCGAGAATAATCGTCGACCGGCGTAAATTCGCGCTTACCAGCTCGTGATTAGTATGCGCGTCTCCCACAAAGATTATCCTCGCGTTCTCTGGATCCGAATGCGAACATGTTTTGCCGCTCCGAGCGATCGGAGAGCAAATCGGAGTGCGAGGCGTGGTCGCAACTTGAGAGAGGTCTTCCTCTTACGTCCCTCTCTTCTTCCCAAATAAGAGTAAAAATAAACGTGAACGAAATTGAATATTTAAATGGAGCACAAACTAACATGTCTCGGTTATAATTTCAGCTTCAGCCCATGACACTTGATTAAATTCTGCTCGTGTACATTTTATACAGCGACATCGATCCTGTCAGAGACGACGCGAAAGTTATTCGCCACGCCCTATACTCGCGATAATACGCGTGCCACTTTCTTCTCATTTGCTAATGACGTTGGACTTCGTCGGAATTCGAATCTTCTCTCATATGTCCCATATTCCCTGAAGGGGGTGGACAGATTATAAACGAACTGACACGTGTACACGCCGAACGTTCCAAGTAGTATATAACTCCCGTATGTCGTCTTTCCTCCTTTGTCAAGGGGACGAATATAAAATCGAGTTAAATCTCTGATCCTTCGACTATGTGCCTGTTCAGGGTCTCACGATTTAAAATCAAGGAGATATTATGCGATGGCATAAAGCGAGAAACGCTGATCTAGCTGAAGCTCGCGTTAAAACTCGCGTTAAAATACCTATATAGGATTAATTGGAGCATACAAACGCCCGACTCGGCGGACTCCACTTTGTAAGGTTTGAATTTAACTTACTACTTACCTACCCTACTCGACGTAATGGCCGTTCCACTTACGCGAATCCCGCGTTGCTTCGTGTCAATTCGACGTCGTTCTGATGCTTTCCGTGGTATATCGTTAGTACACAGTCGTGCGCGCACATAGCAGATACGGGAGCGCTGCGTGGTTGAAGAGAATTGGGTCATGATTTCGCATATCTCGTTGAACGTTTAAGAAACGGTCGAGGTTAAAACGATGCTGTGCATCTAGCGTGTTCCAAAGTGAAGTCGCGTCTTTTTCTTCAAAAGCATTCGCTCGTGTTTCTCTTTTCGTCCACGTTAAGCTAGCTGCTATATATTTCGCGTTATTTCGTTGTTGGAAAAGTTCAGTACATGTACGTTACGAATTTGCATTTCTAGAGTGCACAAGACTTAAAGTGCGCATTTTCGTTAATTATACGTCGTTGTCCTAGGTCATGGAAACTGGAAATGGTTAAATCCACTCTGAAATATCGAATTCACGTAGAAAAAAAGAGATCGCGTTCCAGATTGCCACGTGAACCTCCTTCAACAAAGAGCTTACCCTGGCCGAACCACGGACAATAACGAGTGTGCGTCAAATCGAGCCACGTTGGAATAAGATAAATTCCTGCCGGTCTCCTTAAATTCAATGTAACACTTACCTGCATCCCGCGTCATAATGGCTGCTCCAATTACGCGAATTCCATGTTGCTTTACGCCTCTCTGACGACGCCTTGGCGTTAATGAGCCGTTAATACGCGGGTAGAGACCAGCTTTTGCGTTCGTGTAGACCTTATTCTGCACGGCAAACACTTTCGCTCCTCTAAGAACCGCTTGGAACTTGGTGTATCGCCATCGTGGTCGGCGCAAAGGCGCCTTGACAACCTTAGTTGTTCGTTTCTCGCTGCGAGGAAAACTACGCTCTTCTCTAATTGTTTTAATGACTCCGCTTTCGTACGGACATCCCGCGTGCGCTATTCTCTGCGAATCTTTCTTCTTTTTTTCTTGCCTTGGTTTCTCTCTTTCCTTTCTTCAAGCTTTTTCCTTCCCCGTGCTCCACCACTCCATCCTTCGTCGTCGTTCTCTTCTACTTTTTCTCCTCCTTTTCCGGCTCTCCGAACGTAGTTAGAACGCCAAGGCAGTGCGCAAACCTGGCACTGTAGCCGGCTGGCAAGTGCTCTTTTGCGGTCGGTCGATTGCTCGGTCTAACCATCGGTGCATCCAGCTATTTCTTTTTCCACGGTTTTCTCAGACGCGAATCGTTCCACTCGTTTCAACAACGTCTTAATTAGGATTTCATTAGCTCGTGCTATGGTCGCGGTCAAGCGGTCCTTTCGTGTCCGCTTTTTTCAGCTCTTTTAGCTTTCGTGCTCGCCCGAGCTTGACTCCGGACGAGTCACCGAGTTTTTCGGAATACTCCAAATCGTCCGATAATTTTATGCAGGATCCACGAGTTTCGTAAGAACGGCTACATCTTGATAAGCTCTTTTTTTGTCATGATGAATTTTGGCGAGATTCTCCGGAAGAACGTCTTCATCTGTTGCAATCAGTTCCGACGTTGATGGTCGTGTTTTAAGACCCGAAGTTTCTTCCAACCGATTCGACGGATTCTTTTTAATTTGTATGCGTTTGTAGAAAAGCCACGTCGTTCGTTTGATCGCTGAAAACCCGTTAAGCCTTGTCGATGTTCCCTGTTCAGCGCGATCCTCAGCATTTCGAAATTCCTTCATAGAATTCGCCCGGCCGGTGAATCCGATCTTCCAAGAGACACGGATCGACGAAGAATTCTTACTGGACGGCCGAGCGAGAGAAGTTGGAGCGCAATTGCTCAGGCTAGGAGAACTTGTCCCTTTGAAAAGCGGAGCGGAACGCAAGATCGATAGACTTTCCGCGCAATAATTCAGCGCATCTCCGCAAAACTAATGCAGGTGGCGGTAATCCTTGGAGCGAATAAATCGGCTGCCGGTCGTAGGTTTGCGGTGTGCTTCTTGGCCCTGTCCCTCGGTACCACTCGCACAAAAAGCCGAGCCATCGACGCGAGGTTGCCTTCGGGATCGCCTATTATACCCACGTAATCCTCACGGGGCTGGCTGTTTCGTACTTCCTCATCTTTCTTCCTTCTTCTCTTTCGTCTGTTCAACGAGCACCAGGAACCAGCGATCCTTTTCACCGTCGCCTCCGAAACACAGACTCCTATAAGCCGGTGGTAGAATCTTTTTCTTTACATCGCGTCGCGGCGTACCCACTTTTGGTTCTGCCACAGGAGAAGAGAGCAGAGGATTACAGTTCATCGTCCACGGTGTCGAAACTAAGCCCCCGGTCCTGATATGGGATTATATACACGGTTGAAATATCGCGCGACGAACCACCGGCAGAACGTATCCATTTCAACCGTTCTGTGTTCACAGATCTACGTCACGTTTCTGCTTTATGTATCCCCCTGCCCGTTTTCCCTACCGACGCGTTCATGGCCTTTCGTCGTGGAAATATAGATTCTCGGTTAATACGCGGATACCCGGCGTAAAGCCTGTCGATCTTGTTGGTCACGGTAGCTCCCCAAGGATGAACGCGACCCGCTCTATGAAATTTCGGTATTCGTAGGAAAGCGATACGTTGGCACGGCTATTGGAAAAAATCAATGTCGTCTACGGTATGTAATGTTGATACGCTTTTAATAGGATCTCTCTGTTAAATACACGAAACTAAGACTTATAGGAGGATCTATTTGACAACCATTTAAATCGACACCATTTCTATGGCTTTTCCTTTGTGTCTGGATATCCAGTCATCGATTATGTATTCGTCGCTAGTATCTCTTATATAAGATAGAATTCTATAATTATCATCGCGTCCGTGAAACTATTAACCTAAGTAGAAGATTCACTGCATTCAAATACCCTTCGATCAGTCAAGAATCCTAAAATTTATCAGAAGCTTCACTGATGTTTTTTTCGAGGCATTACAAATAGAGAACCGAAAAGAAGATCAGCGGAGTAAACTTCTACTCATTAAACAATACGATTAACAGATACCTATTTTGGTCAATAACGCACTACAGCCGAAAATGTGCGTGAGATTGATGCGAGCATACGGCTACGATTACGGTAGATGCATGTTGTTACAAACTACATTTTAGTATTCAGATGTTTCCTCCGTTAGAACGATAGTCCGTCAATCCATAAATGCATCCATTGTAGCCATAGCTTAATTTATTACGTCCAATTGGATCTGTTTTTTTTTTTTAATCCTGTGCAGTGATCACCCGAAAAATCATAACCAATACTGGACTCAACTTCGTCCAGTCAGAGACTCGTATCGATCTCATAAAAAGAAGCAATCCCCTTCGGGCATTATCATATCTGTCGGTGAGAGCGTGAGGGTCAAGGGGAGCGGAAACCCGATCAAAGAGGAGACCCTCGCATTGTGGAGTCTAGTTTTCCGGTGCGCATTTCGCAGTTCTGCAGCGAGTCGCGTGTGTTCAATATCAACATTGCATTGTGTAGACGCATCGGAGCCACCGGCCTTCCTCTCGGTCTCATCCCTCTGTGCATGGATATATACAGGCATTCGAACCCCAGATACATGTTTACAAAAGGAGTAGCGTAGTGAGGCGGGCGTCTTCCAGACAGCGTTGGTATTGTGCTCTGCCGCTGCCGGCTTATATGTACTTATGTAATGCGAGACCTCCACCAATACGTCGTGTCAGGGTCCATTCTCCAGTGGCGCTTAAACCGGCTGGTAAGTCCCAGCTGCCATTGAACGACGTGGCGCGGTACCAACAACACTGCCTGGCAAGAAACTTCAGGCGCGTGCAAAGGTTCTCAGCATTCCGTTGATGCGATCCAGTTCTTGACAGATAGTCAGGGACAGCCGGTTATCTCTGAGCTACTTTTAAACGGAGAGGGTACACCGATGTTATGTACCTGGTTAGCAACGTTGTTTATTTGTGGCTTAATGCGAGTCAGATATAGATGGGATAAATCTATCGTATATACAGTGGCGTGCAAAGTATTTTTATTTAAACATATTTATATCGGTTTTCTTGCGAAATCAGGAATTTTCGGGAAATTGTAACTGATCGTGGATTTAAGGGTATACTGTCTGATAGAGAATTATATAACAAGTAATTGGTGTTTGTTGTTGCGTATGTATTTATTCAAAATACTTAATTTATTCAAAATTAAATACTTAATTTCAAATTCAAAGTGCTAAATTAACGTGTTCGAGAACAAGTGAAAGAATTCATACGGTAAAACGTCAGTATACACAAAAAGGGTGTCGTCTACGCAATAATTCCGTAATTGTTCTTCGGTTGGGGTTAGCGACGGGATTGTCGACGAGTGTTTTGGCGATGCTTAATGCTTTGTGAGATCATAGAAAGATTTTGCATTAAATCTGAAGAATGAAAGATAGAAAGTTAATGGATCAGGTCGTTGTTCGTTTATGATATTCTAGTGCTGATAGCGAAAGAAGTGAAAGAACCGAAGAAAGATAATATTTTTGCGAGAGTTGGGTAAAATGACCGCAATTAGGCCAGCCATAGAGATTCGTTAACTAGCGGGCGTAGTGTTTGCATTTCCAAGAGTCACTTAAAACTAGTCGGTGTTCGTAAAATTTTGAAATTATCGAAGCAAGCGCTTTCCCCCCAGACCGAAGCAAATTTATGTTAATCCCTGGTAAAAGTTTTTTCAAGTCGTAAAACTTTACGCGTTCTCCTCGTTTAGCGTCGTCGACGAATTTAACTATTTACTCGTGAGTACCCGTTTAAATGGACCGCATAGTCTGCGGAGCCGTACTTGGCTCGATCAGAAACGAACGTATATCCTCTCCTCCCTCTTTCCTGTACAAAAAAGAAAGGAGAGAATGAAACGGGAGGAAGAAAGGAAAAACGAGCAGAAACGAAGCGCGGAAGAAATCTGAACGAATTTCCGCGATTCGTCCCGCCCTAAACGCATAAAAACTTAAGTACTCTCTTTCAAATTGTAGCGGCGTCCTTTGTTCCTTCTCGTTCTTTCGTTTCCTCTTCTTACGTTTTTCAAAGGTTGGAAAATCAGACGAGGGGACCAGGTCGACAACGTTCCTCGAGGAAACTCGGAATAATATTTCCGGCCAGGCTATTCAGATTTTAATCAAGTCCGCCTGTCAGTGTGCAAAAAGGAAACTTACCCCTATTGCAACGACTGGAAGAGTAACCGGGACCCGCTATCGGAGAATTCATTTACCGAACTTTTTAATTCGATATAGAAGGACGCGCGCGAGGCAACACGTTCGCCAGCGAAACACGAGCTCGCGTCTTCGATTCATCTTGCTGCTGGGTAATCGTTGAAACTCGATTAAAACCAAGTTAACCCTGGTTATTCCCGTTGCTTCCCTATATCCTACTTGGTTCGATCGATCAACCGAGAAAAATTTCGCATTGCGTCCTTGCATTTGCCCACGATACTACAATCCTCGCTGATGTCGATCCTCTTAAATCTCGAACGAACGAGGTTCTGTTATATGAACGGAAGCGGAAAAAGAGCAGGGGCGATGGTAAGAAATAGACACGGCGAATTTTAGATTAATTAATTGCGTTTACGGCCGAAGAACTTGCAGAAGCCGGTGCGGGAATATTTTCGTCTCGCGCCTCGTAGAATTAGATTAACGTAATTTTGCAACGTTGCATCGTCAAAGGAGAGGATTGGTCCACCATCTTGGCCAGCAACAGGTCCGCGAAAAATACTCGCAGAGGAGGAGTAACCGGATAACGCGGTAATAAAATATAATAGCTCGACGTAACGGCGCGATAAAAACGCGGAGTGGAAGCACGCACGATTGTCCTGCCGTGAGCATTTCCGGCCATGAAATCGTTTCGAACGCGTGACATTAATAACGTGAGGACTTTATCGGTCCATACAGTGCTAGTACGCTGGTGGTACGCATTCGAACTGCGCGGCTGGCCGACACACTTGCGCTAGCGTTATTTTAATTACTCTTTCTACTCTCATTAATGGAAGTTAATTCGAAATAACAATTTTACCTATCGCCCGAGTACGCGGCGCTCCAAATCGTTTCACCCTTCGTCGTTTTACGCAGTTACGTTTCTTCTCATTTTCTCGCCGCCAGTTTTCGTCCTTAACTATTCAAGTTCGTGTCGCGACCGGTAATTTGCTTTTTATCGCGAGTCTGCCATCGAGAAAAGTTTTCGTCGCTGGTCGTAGTCGCTCGGTCGGCTGGTTGGCTCGTGTTCATGAATTTTATTAAGATTCGCGATAAAATGGCGTGTATCTGCGCTACCCACGGATACACGGGCCTTGTACAAAAACAACGACTGTAGGAGGATTTCGTGTGATCCATGGTGCGGTTTTAACAAAAGGGACAGTGAACACATTAAATTCGATTCACGCGTAGATCTGGAGCAAACGATTCGTTTATTAAAATTCAACATTAGTATGAAGCGAAGGAACTGTAGAAATACGGAAGCAGCTCGACGTTCCTGTGCTTTGAGTAAACTAATAAAAACCAACTCAAAATTAATCAAAATCAAATCACCTTCATAAATACGCTATAACTGCTTCCCTATTGTTGTAAATACTACAATTTTTCTTTTTTCTTATCTAGACAAATTTATAATTTGAAGATCGCAAATCTCTTAATTACGATTATAGCAAATTCCTCGTAGGTCAACGTTCAAGCCGTGCAATTCTAACAACGAGTCGACGTATCTTTATGATTTTTGACATATTTCACGAACGATTTTCCAACGTTAGTAGTCGCTCCATCTTCCCGCCATTCTGTCTATTATCTCCCTCGCTTTCCCTTTTTTCGTGTTACTAGCTTCGCTTCTTTTTATTCTTGCTAGCGGATTTAATCGAATGAATCCGTGATGTTAGTCCGGATTTCAGTCGAGCAGCTTTATTACGAGATTCCGGGGAATATATCGTAGTCAACGAAATGGCGTGCTATTTTTTTCTTCCTGTTTTACGCAAAACATGTTGTACCCACTCCTCCGTTCCAATTACAGACACGATTTTAATCAGCTTCGGAATTTACGCGGCGCACAACTCCGATACTTGCGCTCGATCGTTTCGTAGCAGATTAAAAAAAAATTAAACAGCATCCATTAAAAAGGATATTCGCGTTTAACGTTTGAAAATCGGTTCACACAATAACTTTATTGTTAATCCCCCAATCATATTTCCATTATAGATATGTAATGATTAGATAGTGGATGCTTATGGAAATTCACATTTTTATAAACCGAATGGAACCTAAATGGAGATTTGTTTCCAAAACTTAATATTATATTTTGGATATTTTATATATTTGTAGATATTATTTGCATTCTGTGCATTTTAGCACCTTTAAATTTCTCATAAATGCGTAAATATCCGCAATTTAATAATTATAACTTTCGTATTTGAATGATAAATTAATATTCAATCACAACATCGATTCCTTGCACGCCACCAAACAGAGCTTTCCGCTTTCGTAAGTATATTGTATATGAAACGCTTAAACAATCGCGGGTGATGTTGCACGGAATTGGTTCGAACAATATGTCAAGACCCGAGGAAATTGCGAAATCGAATTAGCTGAAATGAACGTGTTGCGAGCAAGAAACGATCGTGGCGAACAATTGCTTTATTTATTGCGCGTAGCACGTTACAAAACACGTTAATGATAGCGTTAAATGGGTTCGCTTCTACGAATGTTCGTAGAACACACGTACACAGATCCATCTTCTTCTCTCCTCCTTCAGTCCTATTCGATGTTTGCTCTTATTGCGGTTCAGGTACAGAATTTTTGGTAGAGATTTTCTCGTCACTTCGTTACCTCGCCACTCGTCATCAGGTTCGAAGGTAATTATTAATATTGCCGAGAATACACACGATGTGCTTGAAATTCCTACACGACACCACCTCGCGAACATGTTGGAAATTACGGTGGTACGGGGGAAAGGGGGGCGGTACAGGAAGGATAAGTCGAAAAGACGGTGAGGTAAAAGAGATGGGAGAGTGACAAGCTGGTGTGAGCGGGTTGGTGGGGTTGTAGTGGACATTGCAAGCGGAACATGCGGCGTATTTGCAGATTTATAACCGGGCGACCGAGCAAAAGGTGTCGCCAGGGAATGAGTAATGATATATTTGCCCGCATGCGAGGCGTTTCGAGATCGTTGGATACGCCGTGAGCGTTCTTGCGATGCCGAAAACGTGGGCGATGGAGTGGCGCGGCACTCTTGGTAGATTGTTGGGAAACAACGTCGTATCTTCGATCGTCGCCTGTACCCTTGCTTCGTTGAGTATCTTAAATATATGCAGCAAGGTGAGGAACGTGTCGTCCTTTCATGATTTCTATCTTTGTTCGACGCTTCTGCCGCATCAGTTTAACCGATTCTCTGATTTCTCGCATGCGCATTTGCGTTTCGTCGTCACATTGACAGGAATCCTATTTGTGTTTTGTTTAAACGGGATCGGAGAACTCAAAGAGCCGAGAAGGAACCCGATGTTCGGAAATCTTCGTTTGTACGACATTCGATAATAAGTGTAGACGGGGGTTGAAAAGTAGGTATAATATTTGATCAGCAAACGAGTTCTTTTCTATCGGACAGGAGATTAAACGGGGGTAGGAAGGGTGCTCGAAATAAGTGAGAAGAGAAGCGGAGAGCGTGTTGCAAAAGGTGTCTTTCGGAATGAATAACGATAATGCTTCGTGGAGCGCGATGTGGCTATTAAAATTGCAAAAGGCCCTCTGCAGGATTTAGACTGTCTCACGAATTTTCCTACTCACATCTCTCCTTCTCTTTCTCTCTTTGATCATCGTTCCTTTGAACTCACGAAAGACGGAAGACATCTTCTGCAGAATATTAACGCTGCTCTTCTGTTGACCTGAGAGTGTCGACCTTTCTCCTGGTGCTCCAGTTAAGAATCGCGACTGGCGCGAAATTCGAGCTCGTGAGACACTTCCGTACAGACTGCAAGGACCGCCGATAAAAAAAAAACGAGAAGAAAACGGAGACGGGCAGAGAGAAAAAGGAGAGAAGGAAAGGGAAAAGAAAAGAAGGAAAAGCGGAGGGACGATATACAAATAATCCCGAGCTCCGTTGAAAGAGGGGAAAACTGGAGTGCTTCGTTTTACTAACAAAAACTTGGCGAAGTAGCGAAGAAAAGAAAGTTTTTCCGCCGGTTGGATCTCCTTTGTATCATCCGGCATGCTGAGAAGACGTTCCACCGTGTCGTCGAGTAAATTCCCCAGCTATAAATTCGCGACTTTAGCGAGAATTAAATTTTTATCTTCTCGCGATTCAGCCGATTCGATTCGTCTCAAGAGGGGAACGTATCAGTGTAAATTACTTTTCTCACCGGATCATTGTTATTATTCGACATTCTCCTGCTTATAATTTTTTTCATTGTCTCACCTTAGTCGCGAAGTTCCCGTTGGTTACTGGAACACGTCTCACGAATGTACACGGCAATCCGGTGTACTATTTCTCGCTTCTCCGGGTCGTAGTTGTCGTCCATTTCGATCCATTCCCTTTATTTACTCGCAGGTGGTACACGAATAATTTAGAGGCATATGCCGAGATGCTTTTAACAGAAAAGGAACGACTCGGACATGGCAGATGTTTAGATGTACGGCCGAACGATTTTCGAATAAAGAGCGTGAAAACCAAGTCCCCGAAAACCGGGTAAATACGCGTCGAGCGTACAAAAGGGGCACAATTTTGCTAACGCCGAGCATGAAAGATCAAGGTAAATACGACGAATTGTTCCCCCGTCAAACCGCATGAATAAATAATAATGTGTCCCCTGAGGATTTCCACTCTCGCAGCAGGCTATCCGTCTTCGTCTACCTAGGCCACGTCGTAAGCGAACATATAAATATTTCCATTAAAACCTCCTTAAAACGATCCTTCTTCCCATTCATGGTAACCGTCCGTGCGAGTACCAGAATACATACGTATACCTATACTAGTTGGCTGTTTAAACGATCCTCTGCATCCAAGTGACAGGTCTGACACCGCTTTATTCACTACCTGCTCGGTTGCCGGTATTTGCCAAGGGTTTGGGATAACGGCAATAGCAACAACAACATCAACAGCCCTCGGGTACTGTCGTAGTTAAACGCCCCACGGTTATCTCGCTTGGGTACTTGGATGCTTTCGCATTGAAGAAAGGGTTGACCTGGCATATATTGGTAGGAGAGAGGAAGGAAGGGCTGGCTAGGTCGGAGGAGGAAAAAGCATAGACGTGCCAAGCACAATAAACGCCTAGTCGAACAGGTTCACCTATTACGCTCGATAGCTAAGCCACGTTTAATGCACTTCCGCCGACCATGGAATCTTCGATCGGTTATTTGTATGCGCGATGCAGCCGATCCTCTGATCCCTTGATCCTCTAGTCGCGCATTCACCTCTTCGGCGATCATTGATGGAAAGGAAGCCTTCGCGCTCCAGCTCCTTCTATCTTCTTCCGCTAATGTCTCTTCGGAACTTCGGACCGATGAGTCGATTACCTAACCACAACGTTTTAATATCTCTATCTATGGCCTTTCGATGATGAATCATGATTACAAGACATTCTGCATTCCGCTTGGATTGTAATTTCGAAAGGAAATCTACACTAGACGAATTCATGCGGATGTATATATATTCAAAATGTTTTATGAATATAGCCGATATTTTTTACTTAATCGACAAGCATAAGTGGGATACGATACGCTTCACCAAGTAGCCAGATCGCATTCATTGGAACCATCCAGATACGTTACGTTACGTGTCGCACACAAACACATACATACACATATATATAGCAAAAGCTATCGCGCGTCTTTAAAATTACTTTTTCCTTTACTATCGTCGGAACGACGTATTTTTGTGAAACTTTTCATCGATGCAACAAAGTATCTCGGTTACGTGCGAAATCTTTGACCTCATAGAACGTGCGCATCTTTGACATATAACTTTAGGAAAAGATTGGCACGATAGGATCGACTCTTTCATACCATGCGTTTTATAGGAAAACACCCGGGAGTTTGGTGCTTTCGATATAGCCGAGGGTTCGTGCCTCCCGTTAGCCCCGGGCGAGATCGCAGATGACCCTATTCTTCCCATTCTTGCCTGCAACTACTCGCTTATATGCAAACAAAATTTCCGCGCCGCGCCGCCACGAAAAATATAGAGAATTTTCCAGGCGGAAGCAGGAAAGCGTTTTTGAACGAAAAGTTCGTTGGGCTCTTGGTAGAGAGTTAAAAAGTTTGACTCGCGTTAAAGGTCGTTTCGTCGGGAACACAGAACAAAAAAGATGAAAAAAGAGTTGGAAGCTTCCTCGTTTCTCGTGCGTTTTGCAGCTTAAGTTATTCGAAGCGCGCCAGCACGCTCACAGAATTGATTTCGACGTTTATTTATTGCCGGCAGAATGCTGAATTTCTGACGAGCGAGCGCACAAACCCTCTAGTACAAATTACACGCTAGCCGGATTAATTGATTGTTGCAGAGCACTACAATGATTTATTATGTTGCCGGTATTCTCGATCTTTCCATTGCCATTAGTAATTTCGTGGGACGTTGTGCCTCGTGGAATTCACCGGCGTTTCCAATCAGAGTTTCCATGGTTGAACCGCGCGTTTTTGGCTTCTTCCTTCGCAACATCCTTCGGCGACTCAAATCTCGCCGATCTTTTTTATCTCTCGTCTGTTGCTGGACATTGTTGCATGCATATGACGATTCTCCCTCTTCTTAATCTAATTTACTCAGCAGGTTAAACAATTTTCCGTTAGGACCGATAAGTGATTCACCATGGTCCGTTTAAATTTACAGAAAAGTCCATCACGCTCTGCACACATGAAACTTTAATGTCGTTTCGCCGTGTATTCTTAGAGCCGGTGCTCATGCTGTGCGGTACGTACCGAGAAGATGGTTCCCTCGGTAGCTCGTTAGAAATTCATGACTATCGACAAGTTAGACTTCAGCCTGAAAAGAGACATTTCGGTACGTCCGCTATGTATCTATTCATATAGAAGTTATCAGCTGTACAAGCGCACAGAGGAATTTGCAAGGCATACGACGACTTTCTCAGCGCGGGGACAAGAGAAAGAATCGATTGTTGACTGTAGTAACAGCGATGATTTCAACTTGTTTTAGCTAGTTAGTTATCTTCCCCGCTTCTCGTTTCGCTCTCTTTCGTTTATCGCATAAGATCCTCCTTTGAAGACAATCCACGATGCTTTCTTGCTCCTTCGACCGCGATATTTCTCTCGGCAATTTTCTTCTTTCGTCGAATCCAAAGCGTTTTATAGGTCAACTGCTTCCGTCGAAACAGAGACACGGACTCCTCGGTAGAGGCATCGAATCGATCTAGCCGCAGCGTAGTCATCCGGCTCGATTGTCAGTCGACGCATGATATCTCGCGCAACGTTCCTAGAGTTATGGCTGAAGATTAACGCAAGTGATGTTAGCACACCTGCTCACCCAATCTCACCGTCTCGTGTTTATCGAACGCGCATGTAAACGCGCGTATCTCCACATTCGCGCGCCACTCATCGCAAGGAGGTGCGCAAACACGCGTGTGATACACCCAATGAATCGTGCATTATTTCACACGGCGCGAAATTCGTCGTCGCTCCCGGATCGAAAGTGCAATTAATCGTTAATTAGATGAATCCGACTACGAGGCGCTGCTTGCCGCAACTAATTGAAATTTGGTGTCGGGAAGATCGAAGAGGAACACCGAAATCCGCGGAGGCGAACAGAATTAACTTTAACGTTTCCAGACCTCGTTAACAAAGATGTACCGAATGCTCTCGTTATATGAGGCGGTTGTTTAAAACGTACACCTAATTCGACACGTAAACTTATCGAAAAATATGCAGCTGAACATTTTCTCTATATACGTGAAGCGAAATTCAATATGTCGTACATGCTTCGTTACTTACCGAGCGTCTTATAAAACGCACCAATGCCAAACACATGGTGCATAACCACGCACGAACACAACACCCCTCCCCTATGTATGCAGATATGCGCGCATATATGTATGAAGGAGTATGTATATACTCGTGCACACATACGCACATATACATACACACACGCGCAAGTGTGCAAGAGCAGGAGAATTCAGGAGACGCCACTCACCCAGCGCTTGCGCCTTTAAAATAATATTTTATCAGGATTATTGTCGATGGAAATGGTAAAACAGCTTACGCTTCGCAGTTGAGCGGGCAGAAGCATTATGCAAACCAAGTTCACCCCTCGTCTTCCATCTCCGGTGTTCGTTTTCCCTGCTCCGTCCGTTGAATCACCGACGCAATCGCGCTCACGTTGTCGTTCTAGTCTTACCGAGCACCCTTACTCCTCGCATCATCACACGCACACCCTTTATCCCTTTCGCCGGGGCTTCTCATTAGGGAAAAAAGATATCCTTCGACCGAGGTATTTCAGGTGCTGAGTCTCGTTGTTTCTGAATCCGTATTCGAAGGGAACGAATCGAATGCGTCTGCTCTGCCTTATTGTCCTTCGCCCGCGTCGCGTTCACTCTTGTAATTAACGCGCGCACAATTAAGTAGCAGCGTGTCTGGAGATGAGGATAAAAAATATCTCGCATCTGCCCCATCCCATCACCTCTCCTGTCTTTTTCCAGCCGACCGATATCTTTTCAGATTCTATCTCGACGATTTCTAATCGAGTCGATGGCCGTGGAAGAGAGAATCGAGTCGAGGAAAATAAATTGAAGCTCGAAGGGTATATCGGCTATAGTCGTTCCGATGAATGAAAAAAAAAATCGAGAATATCCATTATGGCATTTCACGAGCGAACAGGGATGAAAACGAGAGGATCCCCAGGCGTCTTGCCTCCAAAGTTCCCAACATTGCTGACATTTTCACCCTTGCGATTTCTATCTTTCGAGCGTCGTCCCGTTCTCTTGCTAAGTCCTTCCACACCCGCTAAATCTTTCGCCTGGTTCGCTCTTGCTATCGCCGCCGACGTGACGGGTTTCCTCGTTAGAAAAGAAGCTAACAATCATCCAGCGTTCACCCAGAACGAACTGCTGTCGTCGTAGTAACGGGGATGGCTTTCTACCGATGTGCCAGGGACAGGTGCTCTCCATGTTATGATTCGACGTGTTACTTGTCTGATATACATACGTTCTTACCTGTGCATTGTACGTGTACACGTCGTTGCACCTGTGCGAGCGTATTTCGGACGTCGCGGGTCCGTGTATTCATCGCACTGGTGACGATCCATCGTCGAACACCGTCGCAGGTGTTGCCACGACTGAAACTAGGTTATGCGTCCGAATATCTTCAGACCCGTCGTACCGAATTTTCGAGTTTATTGATTCCCTTTCTGTCTCTCTCTTTTTCTCTTTCTATCTTACTTTGTCACTCTTACGGTTCCGCGTTTCCTCTCTTTCTGTTCCTTCATGTTTCCGTCCTCTCTTTTCCAGCTGACACGGAAACGAGTCTGACCTTCTTGTTACATGCGCGACGAGTCGTTACTTTGATGTCGGCACCGTGGTTTTGCTGATGCTCGTTCGTAAAAGCCCGCCTTTGACGATGCAGATAAAATAGCAGAAGTCACACACAGCCACAGTGAGAAGTTAGTTACGAGAGAGGCGAGCGAAAAGCGCGTTTCTTTCTAGGAAAAGAAAACGATGTAACGAGATCGAGTTAAGCGAGGGGCTGCGATTGCCTTCGATTTCTCTTAGCTGGTCTCGCAACCTCGCGAAAATTCCACCGATTGACGAACTTCGTCCAGAGAACGTACCACATTGAACACTTCCTTTCGCCCTTCTATTTTCCCTGGATACACTCGAAGCTTTGTCTCGCCCCTACTCGACTCGCGTGTCCGCTCGTCTGAGAAGTTACTTCCCATCGACGAAAGAAGATCGAGACTCTCCCGCGAGAGCTTCACTCGACGGATATTCCTCGTCGCGGATGGAAAAGCCATCTCTTAGAGCTTAAGTGAATCCGACCGCTTTCACTCTTCCGTATTAATCAAACTATAAGTGGATACATTTATTTGGACGAATCTAGCGGCTTTACGCACAGGTTACAAGTACATTCACAAAAGTCTTTATATTATAAAAGGACCATTTTTATATAAAATGAAATGTTGTAAAATCCCACTCTAAAATTGTAATGCGTTCTAGGTCAAAAGCATATTAAAACATAAATCACGATGAATAAAAATGGTCCTCTTATAAGTATTCAAAGACTTTCGTAGTTGATCGTAGCTCGAACAACGACCTTTAAGTTTTATCATCGATCCACAGTGATCGCATGAAGCATGGTATTATTACGTTTCGCGCGATTCGACCAGTTTCACTCGATTTTCCTCGAACGAGAAATTTTATCCGAGAAACGTACGATTTTTTTTTCGTAGAACTCGACTTCCATTTCTACCAAAATCGCGGTACACGTTTTTCAAAGTATTTTTCTGGTTTTTTTCCGTTCATGGGGATTTACAAGCTTTTGAAAATTGGTCGCGTACACACAATCGTCTGAGCGACCGCACGAATTACGTGGAACGGGGATCGTACGTATGCGCGCGTACATCGACCGCCGTCAAATATTGATTTTCCTTTGCGGATATGACAATGATTTGGCACCGTAGAAGTCCAGGGCTGTGGTACGTACAAAAGTTCACAGGGCTCGTCCCGTGTAAATAGAAGTGCGTGTTTCATGGTCGAGCGCAAGGAAATGATGACTCGAGGGGGTAGCGCCACAGACTCCCGACGAATTCGAAACGAGCGTCTCGTGTACGGTTCTTGTTTGTGAAAGTAAAAAGGTCCAGGGATCGTCTCGGGGAGTATTTTGTAAAGAAATATCGTTGAATGCAAGGGTAAATGGAGATGGGAAGGAATAGGGTCTTTGGATTGACCGAGGCGCCATAACGAACTTCTTCCATCAGGTAAAACCTTAGTAAATCTCTCGTTCAACTTCGTCCAGATTTTGTTTCGTTTTATGAGGTAGCTCGGTGGATATATTGTCGAGCTGCTTTATATCGCGCAACTTCTTCCGAGGAAATCAATGGGAACATATTTTCCTTTATCCGGCGGATCGAGGTCTTAGGAAAATCTTACAGCTTCTTTTTTCGAGCGACGATCTTCAGAAGCTTTATTGCATATTGGCCAAGGTATCTTGAAAAATATCGCAACCCTTGTACTCGTTCGAACAGTTCGTGACTTTTCACGCGACCTATTGAAATCGAAGGTCCATTTACGCGAAGAAAGCAGATACAGAAATTCTTTCCCTTCCTGTGCTACTGTTGCTTGCCTGTGCGCCGTCACCTTATTCGAGTCTCTCCCTAGCCTCGCTCTCGTGAACGTTCAATCAGACACTGCCGGTGTCTGAAATGACTTTATCGCTAATTCATTTAACTTCGACCGCATCCTCTTAGGGTTGAAATTTCTGGGCTGCCTAGGGAAGTAGGGATCAACGTCGCTCCCTTGCAATACCTTGGTTAATTAGATGTGACTACACAAAAGAGAAAGGGGAGTGAGATGTAGAGGGAGAGAGTACGGGAGAAGGGGGATGGAAAAGAGACAGAGGAGCTGCGTGTGCGGAGTAGTAGTGGCTCAGCAGGGAAGAGGAACACTTGCGCGTCGTTAAACAGCCCGAAGGTGAGATTCCAAGCAGTTGCTTATTACACCCTGGCCTTCCATTTAACGCAGTCTCTAGCTGGACGATGCGAACGTCGAGGATCGCTTTAAATGGATTTCCACCTTGGTCCTATCCCATTATGCTCGCCCTCGAACGCTCTCGTTCGTTCACGCGACCTCCGCTCGAAACGTCCAAAAGATTGGCGAAACTTTCGCTTTGAGATATTCGCCACGAAATTACCAAAGCTTCCGTTTAAATAGTTTATCAGACACCACTGGGGGAGGCCGATGTCGGTCCTTTGCCTCGCTAATGTCTAAGCTAATTAGATACAATTAGCAGTGGCAGCTTTTAGAAGCCAGATTCTACTTGGCAGCAGCGTCGGCAAGTTCAAAGAGAAAATTTCGTATCTACTTTGGCCTCATTTTTGTACGGTTAATGGCACGAGACTTTATTCCAGTTATTCGATGAATCTTTGATCCTCCATTAGGCCAGCCGAAACGTCTGGCTTGCTATGACGAAAACAGCCGGAAACGGAGGTCCGCGCGATGAATGCTCGTTGCCAGCCGATGCTGGACAGTTTAATGATCGATTTAAACGGATTTCCGGCATTGCTGTACATTCAAATCTGCAGAATGCAATTAATGAACGCGCTTTGATCGATCTAACTGGATAATCTCGACCGCAATTTCAGCATCGACCTTCGTCCAGAGAATTCCTTCTCCTTACTCGTTGTGACCGCGCCACGCGCTCTCGTTCATCCCGCGAGCCGTTGTAATTGAGTTTCCTACGAGGCCGGAGGGCCAGGAATTGGCCAGGTTAAAACGAATTAGCGGAACAGGGACGCGCGCCGTTTGCTCCCTCCCGTTTTGTCCCAATTCCGATCCACCGTCTAGAGGATAATTGCCGGAAACGGTGACGATCATACAGAAACGCAAACACCATTCTAACAGGGCTGAGGGGTTCCACGCTCGCGCAAAAACCACTTCTTTTCCAAGTAAAACAAAAAAAAAAAAAAAAAAAAAGGAAAGAAAGAAAAGGAAGAGAAAAACAAAATCGTGTGTCAGAAGTTTATCGTTATTACGAGATTATCGGCTATTCGTATTTGTAGCTAATCATATCACACACATGGTTTTCACATTTCTGAAATTTACCGCTGTTTATTATATCTCGGAAATCACGTTGAAAGACTTGTTCGATTTGGAGGACACGCACACAGGAGATTTTCTGTGCCAGTCATTCATTCAACCGCCTTGTTTCTAGCACAATGGTTCGATTATACTATATTTATGTACCCAGAAACAGAATTTATGTATGCAGAACCGACGGAAGATCCCCTCTTTAATAAGTGCAAAAGTGCCATATTCACAACACTTGGAACAGGCTTTTAAGTAGAAGAATAGCCTGAGAAGAGTCGTTGATGGACCGAGTTACAAAGCCGTTCATTATACTAGTCTGCTTTTTTTACCATAATTAGCTCATTTTTCGCATTGGGAAATGAGAATTATTTTTATTTAACGCGATATCGATCATAGCCCATTCATGCGATGCGATAATCCAATCAATACGAAATGTTGCTATGAAAACTTTTCCGATCGCATTAGACTGAGCACGGAATTTTCGCCTTTACGTTCGCCAACAATTATTAACATTAATTAAACGTTGTATAGCTTTAAGAGGCTGTGATGTAACGATCGATAGGTATATTTCATATTGGTGCATAATAGCGCTTGTTACGCGTGTCACCTGCCCTCGCGCTGCTTCGTATTGTTAATTAGAACGATTTTGCGATTAATATCGCGCACGTGTCTACTTAGCGCTATACACGTTCCCAGGAAGCCTGGCTCTGGTGCTGGTATCGGTCTCTCCGGGTTATCGAACGTTTTCCTCCAAGCGCTCGTATTTTTCGGCTATAGGATAACGCCGAACGCATCGATTGCGACAGGACAGAAAGCACGAAATTGCGATTGGCGCCTCGGGTTATGATTTCGATTCTTTTTTTCATCCCTCTCCACCTATGCCACCCCTAGCTTTTTCTCTGTGTGTGTACGCGTGTATACGCACGTCTGCCGACAAACATACCGTACGCGAAATATCGTAACCGGTAGCTTGCAATTTTCGTCGGCCGACAACGTCGCCCGAGGGATTAGCAATACAATCATCGACACGCCAGAGATATTCTTTCGACGTGCCATCCTGATTTCGGATGTAAATCGCTCGTTACAGAGCAGAGAACGCGTCGATTTGACGCCATCTGAACCGACCGATCCCGACTCGCCGTACGTACACACGTCTGAGAGAAAGAAAAACGATTCGCGGAATAGCTGGTCAGAATCATGAAAAGATTTGGTTAGTAGGAAAGCTTTGGTTAGCTCGTGGATTCCATCCTCTCTTCTCTGACTATCTCTTCTTCGGCTACTACCGTTCGGGTCGATGAATTTTTCATCGGGAGCTTCCGTTAATGAGCGGCAAATTATTCTTGGAAGCTCGCGTATAAATACAATCTCCATATTTAATGAATTTTATAATTACACGGCTTCCTCGACGTTGCTTTTCACCGATCTCCCTCCGTCGGTGTTAATGAGAAACACAATGCCGTAGTTGATAACGCGAATTTTAGTAATTTTCTGTACGGGGGCAGGATGATAATTGCGCGGCAACTTTTGTTTCAACTAATTTTCGTTTGGGCATCTCATTCGGATTATTCTCAGAGCGAAATGGAATATACGATCATTTCCCAATTTATATAATAATACCGGGGATTCATCGATTATGATACATTGTCAGGTTTAACCTAGCAGCCATCCAATTTTCATTAGCGGAAGAAGTTGTTGAAAAATGAAGGAGTATCGATCATTAATTATTCTTCTTCGTGGAAACTTGACTTCAACGCGAAGAAAGTGAAAGCCGAGTCCAAGTATCGGAAAGTACTTAAACGCAATCAGCGATAGATCAAGAACTGGAATCTATTACGAAGTTTGCGTGCGAATTTTCCATTATCCACATGTACTACATCTCTCACAATTTGCACCCGTATGTTCCCATACGCGGAACAAATTGTCATAAAAACCAGTATTATAAACGACGCTCGAGTACAAAATAACACGTTCCCTCGACAAGGCACGTTTTTTTCCCATGCTCCCCTCAAGACGAAATTTCTCCTCGTAACTTCCCAACACAATTAAGAAACAAACGAATGTTGCACGTTCGTTTTATACTGATGGAAACTCGCGCTACTTCTATCGAATCCAGGGTCCCTTCCGAATAATCGCCAGACCCTGAAACCGCAACGTTACAGTCATGCTACACGACAAAAGGATGTACACAACGCTACACGCAACCTGCAACAACGATATGCTCCCGCAACGTTCTCTGAATTTTTTCCCTATATTATGTTTCTTCTGTTCTCCTTTTCATTCATAGGGAATTGTTTAAGGCTTGTAAATACTTTGAATGTGTATAGCGAATTCATCCGTAGTGAATGTGAAGGATGAAAGTTTTTATACCACTTTCAGAATTGGATAGCCAGAATTGGTTAAAGTAACAGACAAAGGACGTTGTTGATACACACAACGTTGAACGTATGAATTCTTCATGTATCTTAAGATGCTATAGTCTTCATATTTACATAATTTTCAATCCACGCAATAAATTCTAAACAGTATTCTAATCATTGCCGAAGGTAATCTCACTTTTTATAGATGTCCCAATATTTATGAACTTTACATGTACAAAGTAATATCGCTTTTATATGCACGTGTAGCATTGCAACACGAAACACGACAAGGTGACTCCTGATGGATGAAAAGATCAGACGCACAAGAAAAGAAAGAATATGTAGCGAGTTAGCGCTAGGTAATCATGGCGCATAAAATTGAGTATCATGCTTCTAAACCGTACGATGTCCGGAGACATCGATCAATTGATAAATTTTCGCAACGCGTGGCATCCTAAGACGTTTTTGCCCGGTGTCGGATATTGGATTTTCGTGGCGTGTACCGCTGTGCATGCCTCCGCGGAAGCTGATGGCTTCGGGATAAAGAATCCTCCAGGATGGATTGGATCGTTCCAGTAACACGTTGCGATTGATTTTCGGAACATGGCTTCGATCGCGGCGGACAGGAGACAAATTGGTTGAATTCAGTTCAAATTTTCTATCGATCTACCCGTCGCTCTTCTTCTCTTTTCTTTCTTTATTTTTTAGTTTTCGTTTACCCGAGTTTTCCTGTTCGAAAGAAAGATGAAAAAGTAACACGACGCGGCATGGAGAAAAGAATCGGATGTACACTATCGACCAAAAGTCTAAGATATTTAGACTTGCTGCTGATATTTGTTGTGCTATAATTGGCTTTAATCACTTGGTGGGTAAAAAGAAATATTCCTCAATACCTAGACTGCAAACCTAGACTAGAAATATACTAATAACAAATGTTATTGATATATTTCTGAAATGTTCAAATAGTGATTCAAGATGTAATTAATCATAAAATCTAATAGAGAGATATGTTTGTTTTGGAATTATTTAAATATATATTGAATTTCAAATTGTTCTTCTATGAAAGATAGGAAATGTGATTTATCGTGTTATCCATTTGTTACGCTGCTTTTATTTACTAGTAATTTATCATATATTTGTTACATCGTTTATAAATTTTCCAATAAATCTATGGGTCCTCATATTTATGACCGACAGTGTACACTGTCGACTTGTACGATAGGAATATTTTGAGTTTGGTCGTGAACGACGCGAAGAAAATTGTCCATGCGGGCGTATTTCATTCCCGTCGCTTGGGAACGAGAACATACAGAGGGAATCGTTCATCACGGTCACCGTGATTTATGAAATTATGCGTGGTACTTGTAGATTCTCACGAAAACACTCTATTTAGCCGGTTAATAACGCGTGTCTCGTGTTTAAGGTTGACGAGCATGGAAAACAGGGGACAGGATATTAATTAAGATTTCAGCGAGAAGAGGATGAGGCGGATTTTTTTCGTGTTCGCGTAATTAGAATTGTTAACCATTCGGAAATAATGTTGCGCGATTTCCATCTATTTCCGTCTATCGTGTGTAAGTAATTCTCATCAGTAAGTGCATCAGAATTTCAAACGATGCGAGAATATAATATAAACTGGCGAATCCTACTTCTAAAAACCATAGAGACATCAAAAATCTGGGATTCAAAAGGATCAGCTCCGAAAATGAAGCTTACAGTCGAACTCCAAATATTGGACAGTGCTTTTACGGTTCGTGACCTCATATTCGAGGGCAGTCTACATCAAAGTTCCATCGTTAGTTCCATCGCGCATAAATTTTGCAGGTTGATCTACTAGCTGATCCAAACGTAGAACGCTCTTAAAACCGATCGCGAAATATTTCAATGCAATTGCATTCTATGCTTTTATCCTCACGTACAATTTATCAACGTCGTGATAAAACATTGATATCAAAAGATCAGTTACTCCATCAATCAGAGCGGAACGCCACGCATAATACCATTTACATCTCGAAACAAACATTCGAACCGCGTTCCAGTCGTTTTCTCACTTCTACGTAGCAGCTACGGATCGCAGATGCAAGGTCGTTTGTCGCGTTCGCCAAAGGTTTATATTATTATGCCGCGCGCTATTTGCTAAACCTTTACATAATACAGCACGCGAGTCTGTTTAGGCCAAAGTGGCGTGATTCCTGCAGCACGAAGACAACGATTCGATAATACCCTTATTCGATGACGTTTCGCGGGTGAAACGCAGAACTGTCGTCGCGTTTTCGAAGAAAGCTAAACGGCTGTGTGTGAATTTCGTCGTTTTAGACACAAACGATCGACCGAAACACTCGGAGGGAAGATTTTTCCCGCCGGCATATTTTATCGTGTCAGCCGGCTGCAGGGCCACGTATGCCGAGTCGTTTGTCACGCTCTTAGTGATTTACACAATTACGCGGAGTACTGTTTGCTAACAGCGTGTAGAACGTGGCGACTCGACCGCGAGGACGTGGACTGACGAAGCGTCCAGACACTCTGCTGAAAGAGCATCGCACAACGTCCATGCGTTTTATTCAAGCCGTCCGAATTTGTATTACTAGACATTTCGAGTGTCAAGCATTGAGCGTGTCCAGAGGAACGGAGACAGAGCAAAGTAGCAAATGAGAGAGAAGGGAAGGCACGTTACCTACGTAGCAATTAAGGTAATGTCGCCTTCGGCGGTCCAGCGACTAACGAACGATTTGTCTTTCTCTTTGTTCGGTTGCGAAAGCGCCGCGTCTATTTATCTAAAAACCAGCCACGCTATCCAACCATCTCGCGGTTCGATTTTAATATTAATTGAAGTAATTGCGAAAGCTGTTCCACTGCACGATAAATACCGAATCGTTCCACATCGTCCTAAATTTTCCGACTCGCCGGTGGCGATCGACGAAGTGACAAATAATCCTCGTGCCACTCGTTTAAATCATATTTTCCCACTTCTATCTCTTGTTTTGTTGCTTCGTCCTGAACGGCCTTTTTCCATCTCGATAGCTTTTTTGAAAACATCGAAACTTACAGCGCGTACTGTATGTGTTGATTTTTCAATCGCGTAGCTTCCTCCTTGATTCTTCCCTCCTTGATGATCAACAATTCTTTCTCCCTTCCGCTTTTATGCAAGTCCTTGATAGATCTCCCAACACGATAATTATTACAAAATTTATAATCGGAATTCCGATTATCGCACGACATTTTGCACTCCGTTTAATTCGTTCGCTCTTGCCAGCCGCGGTTTTCCAACTATGGCTCTACCAGTCACGAAGGAGTAATCGTTCGAAAATGATAATTTGGTTGTTAAACTCGTGACTCATCGTCGATCGATGAGCAGTTATAATCGACGATTGTGAATACTGTGCGGACAATTAATCGTTCGTTATTAGTCACCTATACAGTCCGCTTCCTTTGTACACTCGGATCGTCCCGAGAATCCCGTGTGATCATCGCGGCAACTTTTCGAATACATTAACCTAACCCGTGGAGGACGTTAGGCTTTGCGATGTTCAGCCAAGTGTTCAAAGATTGTACTCCACTGCAACGTATAAGAGGATATGCCACGCAACGCGTGTATATCGGATCACGTGCATCCTGGGTTCAATTAAGGTTTCACGAGCCAGCTTATTAGGAGATGTTGTACGTGATAAGAGTCATATTAGCTTGACAGTCGTAGTTATTGTTTAAAATATACTTGCTACTTTTTACTTGTCCTGAGAAACACATTGTCAGAAGATAAACTTACTCGGAAGACTAATAAAGAAACTGAATTCCATCTAGATTAATAGATTTACTTTTTGAAAAATTAACACCAGTCCTGTAGTTTGATACTAAAATTAAGGAACTTTTAGGATTAGTTTGAGCTAAATGGTTCAATTAACATACGATTCATAAAAGGAAACAGCTATTCAAGTCACGGTGAGATGCGTTCCACTTTCGTTTCCTTGGATACATACTATTTCCTTTGATACTGCGAACCAACAGCCTTTAAATCTTTCCTTGCGAGTCGAACATTCGACAAACTATAAGATTGGTGGGATTACATCGAGGTATCTTGGCAACCGGCAATTAAGAAAAGTCTCCGGTTTATATCCCTTATAGGAGGGGAGAACGTTTCTCAAAGAATACTTTCACAGGTGTTCCTCTTGAGGCATGCGAATTTCTTCGCGATACATATGCAATAAATCTTCTTTTGATATCGAAGCACGTCGATGTTCAATAGCTACCAATACTTTCCAATTCATGCACGTCGTCGGTTTGCTACAGCAGTGATACAAGCAAAAAGAACTTAAAAAGTTATCAATTATATAACCGTTTAACAACAAAAAATTGTCACTTTTTGAAACTCAGCTAATAGGTTTTGAATTTTGAGAATTTCACACGAAATATCGTTTATGTATTTTAAAAGGGAAGACAATCTTTGTGAATTGTGACGTGCTTTTTTCTCGGTAATATGATTTTTTAAAATAATTAAAGCGATTACCTTCGTAAATAGCTTACTTTTAATGCCAATTTTCATAAATACCTCAAAATACGTCACACTTTTAACAAAACGACGACGCGATAATATCAATAAATTATGCGTTATGCTTGCTTGAATCGATACAACGCGCGAGATATCGAATGGAGTATTCGCTCTGACTGAGAAGCCGCCGCAATTTAAGATCTAGCTGCATCAGAACGGCTGCCTAGAATCTCACGAACGAAATGGATTTCGAATTTCATTGTCGTAAGTAACGCGCGAAGAAAGGAGCAAGTTCGAGTATCGATGCGTTGATTCGTTCCGCTCGTTCGTTCGTCTATCCGCAGCGAGGTGGTCTGTGGTTTATCCCTCATTACGTGCGATTCGTTTGCGGTATGGACACTCGCATCGCGCGATTTTCTCTTGTTCGTTTCGTTCGATTCAGAGGCCGCGCTGCCCGCCGCACCATCTTCTTCCGCGGACCGCTGCCGCAGTTATTTATCGATTTGCAACTCGCCTCAAAGCACGTGATAACAAGGCTCCTGGTAAGAGGGTGCCTGCGCCCTCCAGCTAGTGCCGATTGCCATGAAGCATGGCTATGTGTGTGCGAGTACGTGTACACGCGAAAGTACACGCTGGCTGGGTTGTCTGGTGTTGGGAGCCGAAATACCTCGGTCGTTTTTGACGGTACGGAATGTTGCAGAGTTACTTGGAATATTGGATTTAGAGAGAAAGGATTCGTCGACTGTTCGTACACCTCGGAATAGTTTACCACTCGTACAAGCCAAAGATTCGAATTGCGATTACGGTAATTTGCTTTCTACTGCTTGTTAAAGGGAATAGAGATTCCACGTGGAAGAATTTCGTGCTATTTATCCTGCGAAAGTTTGAAAGTTCGTAACGTATTTAATATCCCTCTGTACTAATGAATTTATCAGTGACAATTACAGTTTGTTTAATTGAAAAGGAAACAAAGTTTCGAATCGCTTTCTTATCAAGTTTTTGTGACCCGTGCTCCTGTTCACAGCTCTCTTCTTCTACTTTCTGTTTCATACGGTTTTTCGATAATAAACCACCAACTTTGATGTTCATTCCGAGCGAGTACGAAGCTTGATACTCGATCGTGGGATTCGCCGCTTGACGTATACGATATTTGATAGAAATACAGAGGATAATTGAAACAAACATGATTGGCGTATTGCTACGAACAACTCGACGGAACAATGTTCGAAAAGAAAATAGATAACGAAACGGATCATTTGCGCAATATCTCAGATAATATGTTTTTTCGGCTGATATTGATGCAGTTAAACGAGCCTGGTATTTTTAGGGAGTTACTATTGTGTCGAAAGTCAGTCTTTGTTCGCGAAACAACGATCTAACTATGCGTTTAACGATCCTGGCATTGCGCGATTGGGAGTCGATGACGAGGATCCTATTGAACGGGGACGAGTAAGGCGCCTCGAAACGAATCGCCACAATTAAGCTCGCAATTATTCCCGTCGAAGACGTTACCCCGCTTCCCGTTAATTTAATTTGCCTCACGGGAGACGTTGCCAGAAGAAAAACGATCGACGAGATTGGAATCCACGGCAATGAGGTATTGAGAATCCGTTTTTAAATGCATTTTATCGCTGCCCCGACCGGAATATACGACGCAGGAAACTTTTCCCCGAGCAACGATCCAATTGCGCTCACATCTACCGATGCGACTAATAAGACCTCCGCCAACGATCCCATAAATTACACGGTTAATGTTTCCAACATCCGTAGAATATTTAACCGCGTTTCTTTCGGCACGACGTGACCATGGCGCATGGACCTGTTCAACGTTTCCATGTAATTTTGTCCGCGTCTGCTAAGCTTTTAGTAGTTCGACTGTGTCATACAAATTTTCCAGTGCTTCAAAATGCAATACAGTTAAGGGATAGGTACGTTTAATTGCAAAAGAAGATAAAGAAAGTTACACCGGTCAATATAATGGATTTTTCTAAATATGTATACTTTTATATACTTTTGCTTATTATATCCATTCTGTATATTTGTGCACTTTGCATATTCCATAAATACGTAAACAGCTTGCGACCTATCAATGAAAACTGT
The DNA here is from genome assembly GCF_051014615.1 of Bombus vancouverensis nearcticus. Classification (NCBI taxonomy): domain Eukaryota; kingdom Metazoa; phylum Arthropoda; class Insecta; order Hymenoptera; family Apidae; genus Bombus; species Bombus vancouverensis. The sequence continues at coordinate 2,779,166 of NC_134920.1, forward strand.
GACACCAATCGCATATATTAAAATTGGGATGTTTTCGCAACATAAAATCAAGTCTAATTCAAATATCCATTATAGATTTGAATCAATTTTACCAAAATCTCGATTCTGCGATATGGCAGTTTTAAAATATTTCTCCAATCTACCCAGTGGACATAAAGTTCTATTTGAACTTTAATTTTCAATTTGCTCTACTCAGGATTGCTTTTCAAAATATTTTTCTGTATTCAACCAACGTCCATAGCACCGCGATCACGCAATAAATATACTTTTGCACGGTCTAATTGAGGAAGCAGCCGCATAACATCGCGGGCGATAGATGGTACTCGATTCTTCGACTTCCTCTCGCGATTCAGCATCGGCGCTGTCAACATGCGTGCAAGTTGGCGCGTATAGACTTCCGGTAGCTGCAGGTGCGTGCACCACGCGCGAGTGAGCGAGGAAGCGAGCAGCCATTGCGTCGCGCGGACAAAAGACGCGCAGCTGAAATGCTTGCAAGAAATGTTGTCCGGAAGCAGGACTCCCTTGGCCAATCGCGAGCCCTGCAGGTAGACGCCATGCCTGTGGAATGCTTGTTGAACGTGTATGAATACGATAGACGGGCCCACTAAGGGCGTGGTTCGATGCGATTATTTCGTCCACGACAATTTCCAAGAGAGACAGAGGACCCTGATTATCGTCATACGAATAAAAAGGTTCCGAGAATCGCAGAAGCGCTGACTACCGTGGAAACTGCACGCCATAGTTATTACACGAAGTTACTTTCGCGGATGTGATAAGGATAACGATAAGAAAACGGCGTGGATGATTGCACAGTAAGCATAGGCAGGAAACATTGTTCGATCACATCGTATACTGTTATTTATAATAGGATTATTACAGTGGACTTACAAGCTGACTCTCGTTCGCGTTTCTATTTTCAGTCGATTTCATGGCTGTCCATATAGATTCTCTTTCAGCAATTACATTAACAGGTAATGTATCTCGTTCGAAGCCTGTAAAAAAAAAAAAGGGAGTTGTATTTTTCAAGATACGGAGCATCAAGCAGATTACCATCGACTTGGAAAGTTTCGAAGTATCAGAGTTTGAAGTAGAGACTTTTAAGGAACAGGAAAGATTGTTGTTAACATTTTCTTAAGAAATCTTCTACACGAAACACCTGTAGTATATACGTCCGGTCGATATTGCACGATAATCGAAGTTGGTCCGTCATCAATCATGCTGTTAAAGCTTCCCACGAGCGTTTCCCGTGATTCCTGCCGATACCCTTTGAATATAAGTAGATTCTTCCTTCGGGTATCCCATGAAGGTTACTCTTGGATTAGAAGTTGATCGAAATACGATGCAATCGATCGACAGGAAAAAATTGGCGCCGATCAAACGTTGAGAAGATCGAAGTGGGTGTGACGATCGAGTTTTCCCGGTTAGTCGAGTTTCGAGTGACGTTATCGTCGAGATAAATTCCAGTCGGTGAAGCATGTTTTAGCATGCGAACGTAAGAAATATTTGCCGTAAGTCGTGCCGTACGAACGTTCGTGGCTGCCATCATCGCTTCCGCCATGGGTATCCCGCCAGTGCCAGCGCAACCTCGCTTTAAAAGGATAACGCGTTCGGAGACTTATCTCATAATATATTTACGATTGCGTTACGAAGCGACGGTTATATATTATCCTGACCCCTCCATCCTGTCCCCTTTCGACTTCTTTAACCCCTCCCCTTGGTTTTCACCAATATATTATGTATTCTGAACTCGGTGTATTTTATATGCGCGTTTTATACAACTCGTACATTTTCGATCTAGATCTATCGGGTTGGTTTCTTCGCGCCACGATACCTCGTGGTCGCGTGTGACTGGTAACGGTTACGTACGGGCTGAGACACGCGAGTGGCGCGTCTTACCGTGGAACAACGCGTATGAAATCTCCTTCGTAGCCTGGCATCCGGTACAACGATGCACGTTGGCGGATCCAACGGTGGCGTCGACCTTTCTTTTCCGCTTACTTCGATCCACTTTACTACCTTCCTTCTCTTGCGTTCGTTCCTCTATTTTATCTTCTCTCCGGTTCTCATCTTCGCTCCTCTTGCCCTTCTCTCTTTGTCCTCTTCTCCTGCTGATCCTACGTGGTTAAGAGTTGGATTACCCTTATGGTGCTCCGCGAGCTAAATCACCTATTATGCATACGCCGGCACTTCTGCGAGGCAGAGGCAAAGAGTCGACCCGACTCGACTCGAGTCAGGTTGAGTCGAGGTTAAAACATGCTGTGGTCGAGTTCTCGAGGCTCGAAGACTCTCTCGTTCTCAGTGGCAGCCGGAATCCTCCGCCTATTACTCCCTCATTTGCCCTGGGTCCATAGAAATGTAATTAAATCCCCTGAGCGGACGCGAAACGACGCGGCGTGGCGCGGTAAACCGGCTCGTGGGAAAGTCGTTGAGTTTGCTGGGACGAGGTTGGCCGGTAGAGGGGCACTTTTGACAAGCAAGCGTTAATTAGCGCCACCAGGATCGACGACCACGTCATTTTTTTAAAGTTAATTGGGCAAGCTCCGCAATTAGACGAGCTAAAGGGAGCTAGAGGTCGCTCGCGGGTGAAAAAAACGCATCTACAGGACGATCTTCCGTTTTGCAGGACAAAGGACATCTGCGAAAGAACGTCGTCGTGTTTCCATTTTTGCAACTCTTTCCTCCTTTTTCCTTCATTTCTCGCCGGTTTCGCGGCCTGTCGTGGTTGACACACGCGCGCGCGGCTCTCGTACAGAGAACAATTAATTTCGCGTTTGCAAGACGACTGCAAACTTCGCGTCAGAATTAATGCAAGACGCGGCTGTGGCTGCAACGTTTAACGCTACTGCACGGAAAGCAAGTTGCCAGGGCGAACTCGCGAAAATAAAAATATCACAGCATTGGCGTACGTGACTCGCGACGTCTGCGTACGGTTTCGCGTTTAAAATTAATTGCTTTCTCCTTTACTCATCTAGCGTGTTCCAGTTGTAGTTTTCCTCTCCATTGTTAACGCGTAAAACAACGCAACTCGAGTCGCTAAAGCGTTCTCCTTCCGTTCGTCCGTCACGCGTATAGCTTTTCTCCGCAAAGATGAACGAGCTTCGGTGAGAAACAACACCAGCCCTCGAACACGGGAAGCGAATGATCTATGGGGACTACAGTTGCATCGATGCAATTGCGTTTTCCCCGTTCCACTACTTGGAAAGTCGGTTCTTCCGCCGTTCTTATCTCTCTTACTCTTTCTTTCTTTTTCTCTTTTCACGACCACGTTGTCCCGTGCATCTTCTTATCCGGTCCTTGGAAATCTCTCTCTCTCTCTCTTTTTCTTTCCGCCCCTCTTCTTCTTTCCTCGAGTTACTCTCAACTGGAAAGTTTATCTTTTCGCGCGTCGAAGCACTCTCCATCTCTTTTTCGAAGGCGTGTCGGAAAGGTAGCAGCGTCGCGATTCTTGGTCCGTTTGCCTTCGCCTCACCGACGAGCGAACTTTACACTCAGTACATTATGAATATCGCGATTTCACGAAGAAGTTATACGGTTCGGTCATTTTTAAAATGGAAAACTGCGAGAAAAGTGGGTCGCGGGTTTAAAGTAACGCTTCTGCTGCTAGACTCACCAACCCTGGAATCCTCTTATCGGCTTTCTAGCTCTCGAGTACCTCTTGGCCAGCATTCGCAACTGTAACATATTTTATGTGGTTCCTATCGTTTTCCAACGACGTATTAATTAATCACCGTATAAGTTTCGAACCGTTATGTTCTTTCGTTTTTTTAAACGTTTTGACATGACTCGTGACACGGATCGTTTAGTCTTTTCACGTTAGTCTGGACACGTGATCATTTTTTAGCTTGTGTACATCCAAATTCCATTCGGTTCGCCATTAATTTATCTGTATAGCTCTATTCGTTTGTATTTAATTACAGATATTAGTAGATCGCATCGGCAATAAATCATCGTCGTTGCACCTGGTGTGCAATTTCGTTGGCCGATGTGCTTACAATATTTCGCGTGGTCCGCGTGTAACGTTATATGTAGTTTTCAGGCTAAATAGTTAGTGGCGTAGCGAAGTTAAAAGTTTTGAATTAAATTCCGTCGATAATCACGCGGGTACAGAAACGAGAACGATTGCGCGCCGCGATTTACTCGATCCCATTCTTCATCGTGATGCAATGTATCGTTCCCGTTACTTTGCATCGATCTCGCGTGTTTTTCGACACGGTCACGTGACCTGCGATCAGCGACCGGTGAATGAATAGACGCGACGCCGAGCGTCCTACCACGCACCGGTTCACGGCTATGCAAATAACTCTTACTTTTTAACGAAGCCTGATACAACGTTTCACCGTTAACGCCGGCTTGACTTGCTGCGGCAAACCTGTGCAGATTACAAACCGTGCGGTCTCGGTTTCACGATGAAACGTGCCGCGCACGCGTGCAGATCTCCGTTCTGCGATAAAAAAAAAACTGCTCTGGACAATGAAAAAAGAAAGGGAGGTAATCTTCGCGTATCGTTACGCGACACAAAATGATAGCTTTGTTCATTAACGTATACGATTCGGTGCTCGTCATCCTTTAATTCATACTAATTCGAATTAATTCAATTAATAATTCAAATAATTCAAATGTGAAGGAACATTACGATATTTTAAATTTTACGTGATTTTGTAAAAATACACCTGGGAATGTACTATTATAGACGAATTTATGTGGAAATAGAATATTGAATTCTTGAGGATTAAATATTAATTTTCAATTAATCATTAATGAAGTTGAATTGATTAAGTTGACTTTCGATAAACTCCAACGTTACTCATTTACTAAGAACTCTGAACATCTATTAGTAAATTTGGAACGACGAGGAGAAACATACCACGAGCTCAAGTTCCATTAATCTATTCTTGTATATGCGTGGTCGAGAGTCCCTCGCGTCAGCAACCTTTAAACGTTGAAACGTTTAGACCTGGTACCCGATCCTATGATAGAAGAGAGGTAGCTGAGGAACGTGTATGGGCGTCTTTAGGCGACATCTAATGATTTTACGGACGTTAATTTGTGTGCCCCGACCCTACACCGCCAGCAGGTATATGATTTCTCTTTTTTCCTCTCTGTCCCAGACTTCATTCTTTTTTCCGTGGAAAGAAGTTGATGGATGAATTGGTCGGTTGTTTCCGTTCCGACGACAGCACATTGGTTCGTCGTTCGTTTAAAAAGTCTTTAAACTGGAGAAGTTCGTAACAGGACTTTCTGTTTCGTTATCGACCGATATACGGCTGGTTCTATGCTGTTTTTAGCCATTACTTCCGATAACACCGGAATTCGGATAGGAATTAAAAGTGAACAGGAGCAGCTTTATAATATTCCACGTCACGTTTATCTCCGGTGTCATCCACAGAAATTACATTTCAGCTTGCTCTTTAGCGTACACGTCAGATTTTTCAAGCAAACCCGAGCGTACCGATACAAGATATCTCCTTTTTCTGCCCTCTTGTCCCTCTTTTCGCCGAGCTTCGCAGAGCTTTAATAACTGACTATAAAAATCGGTTGAACGCAAACTTTGAGTTAACCATTTCCCCTATTTATAACTGTCAATCGATGGAAAAGATGTAATTCCGCCAGTCAACTGGATTTTATTCGAAACTATCAAATGCCTGCTAACATCTGTATTTTGAATACTTTCTGCTGTGTTTATTTCAATTTAATATTACCTACATAACATGCATCGCGCGCATAGAGAACAAGCTAGAAAAATGAAAATAAAAAAAAGAGAACTATCGCGCGATAATTTCGTTTCACATGCCACCGACTATTTCTTTCTCAAACAACTTCGCCGCGACGCAGCGTGTCGCTTTTGTTGATTCTGCGATCGCATTCACACTCTGCAATACGCACAACTCTCCTGGTATTTCGATTTCGCCGCTTTAGCATCGCTACTTCACAATTTATTTAACTTTAAAAGTAGTTGAACGGCGAAGTGGTGGGTGACCAGATTCGTACAGGACACGAAACAGCGGAAATTGGTGGGAGAAAGTGAAGAGTTTCAAGGTGGAAAGGGGCAGGGAGATAGATAGTTTTGTAAGGCGCGAAAAGGGATGAGAATAGGCGGTTGCGCGAGCGCGTACATCGATGGAAAAGCCGGCAGCCAGGGCCCCTCTCAGGCCTCGTTCGGAGGCGTCAATGTATTGGGGCTACGTTCCAGGTTGATGCCACTAGCGCTGGACGCAATTTGAGAGCAATCGACTGAACGACACGCCGCAAATCAAACCCGTCCGTGGTAGTCGTGTGTTAGCTAGGCTCACCTCCGACCTGGCTCCATTCCCTTCACACCACCCTTCCCTCTCCTCCCCTATCATTCACCCTCACACTCTTGCTCGCATACCACACGCGTTCTCTTTGTCATCTTCCTCTCTCTGTCTGTCTGTCTGTCTGTCTCTGTCTCTCTCGCTTTACTCCTCTTCAACTACCCTCCTCTATATGCCAACCTCATCCCCTCCTGTCATCCTTTTCGTTTCGCGGACCTCGACTGTCCTCTCAATTTGAGTTGACGCTTCTCCGTATGGTCGAGCGATTCGAGTTGCCGCGCGACAGCTGCTCCTGCCGATGCATCACCTCACATCCGGCGCACATTACACTGCTGTTACTGTTAATTGAATCGATCGTTTTCAGATTGGCGGTTGCTCTACTATCACCGTAAAATCGACGAACTCACGTTGCGCATGCTGCATGCATCAGCGAGAATTCCTGATGGTGCGATGGGCGCGAACCGATCACCGGGACCAATCGTCGCGTCGCGTCGTACACGGAACCGTATAGTGGAGCGATCCGCAAATTCGGTGTATCTATTGGACGTCGCATCGGTTCGAGGAATCGGATAACGGTTCGACCTAACGCGCGTTATCTGCTTTCCTATTTGCGTTAGCTTCTCTACGAAAACAGGTTGTGACGTTCGAGATCGCAGATCAACCTGTCCCGTCACGGTTGATCTCGTTTTTGATAAATTACAATGATTTGTCCATATCGCGAACCCAACGATTCGATGGATCGATGTTTTTCTGCGAATGAAAACTCTCTATGTTCTTTCCCATCGAAGATAGAGGACACGAATAAAAGTAAATTACACGTATTTGCTTGCCAATTTGGTTAATGGATTTGTGTTGTTCGCGGCAAGCTTTGCGCTTGAAATGTGTTCAGTTGTTAAAGAAGCAATTATGAAGAATTGGACGGTCACGAAACAAACCGGTTGACGAGCGCCCGAAATTCCGCACAGTTTCCGCGGCGTAGTTTCATTATGGGACGAACTTTGACTATTTGTATGACCTTATTAGAGGTCTCGGGCCTTGAGATCGAAGTTTCTCGAGGCCGTGTGTAGCGCCTGAAACGATTATGTTTTAGGAGACCGTGTACAATCCTCGCAAATTACTTCGTTGCTCGACCCAGTTTCAAGTCGACGATACCGTTGTTTTCAAATCGAGAATTCACATTTTCAGATATTTTGTTTCGCGTTCCACTCATCAAGAACAAGCAGAAACGATATTATCGATCACATAGTTCCATAATAAATATTGCGTTCCCATTTCGTTAAAATAACACGCGCATTCTGCGTATATTTTACGTGTTCGCGAAAATAAAACGACGCATAAAGCGTTTAAATCCAGATTTTGTAAATTATAAAAGTCAAATTTCACTTTAATCCCGAACAATCAAGCCTCGTTACATAATCGGCGTGAAACGATCGATTCGATTTCGTTACAAAACGTATCGGAGAAATACGTGTTTCAACCGTTTAATGTTATTCAATTAAAGATTTACCTATCGCGTAATAGAATATTTGGAAAAATATGAAAATGCAAACGGCGCGATTCGAATTACGATTATCGTGTGAAAAATCGTATGATTTCTCTACCTCGTTCGAACTTCCAAATTACCGTGAACAGATAGGGGGTCGAATTATTTTGAATTCACCCTAACGATTCGGAGATAGTACCGTCGGGATTACGTCCGTTAGATTTTAACGGACGGTAAAAAAAGCCATTGTCGTGAATCAGACACGTAAGAGAGGAGAGAACGACTATCGATTCTGATTACGACGCGGAAAATTACCGGTTCGACATCGTGCGTGTCTACGTTGCTTGAACGGGCATGCGTTACAGCCACTGTTTCGTCGTTAATTAAAACGATCGGTCGCAGATTCGCGGGACGACCGCGGTGCCTGAAATTGCGCGGAACACGTGGTCGAAGCGGTGCGAGCGACCAGTGGCTCGCATCACGCGTGTTTTCCAGACAAACAGGACAGCGAGAGACGCGCGCAAAATCATTCGTGTGTTCTACCGATGCGGTGATCTCTGTGAAACGCTTAATTCTCCGCTTTTCCCAACCGCATGCACAGAAACGAATAGTTCAATGGAGCGGAGCCCACTCGTCTGACACTTGGTAACTGCGTCGTTCGCGTCCCCCGGATTTCCATCGGTCCGTTCAAGCGTCACGCGATTGTTACTATTAATCGATTCGATTGCTTTCGAATTGACAGTTCTCTTGACAGTGTCCTGCTGATTTACCAGCGGATGTTTGCACACCAAGCTCGAACAAAAGAGATTTCGCCGGCCGGCCATCTGTTTTTCCACCCCTTTCCGAATCGGCCAGCCGTTTCTAGCGACGATTCGCCAAAAACCATCGTCGACCATTCACCTGCATACACGCGTACCCATTGAATTTTTAATCGACAATGGAATCAATTCGATTTCCTTTACGCTCGGTTTTGCTCGTGTTTTTTCATCGTCACCATTATGGACGATGGTTAGGAATTTTTTTTGTTTTCCATACCGGCACTATCTTCGCTGCCGGCTCTGCTTTTGCTGCTTCCTTCACTGTCGTTTTCGTTTTTGCTCGTTCGTGCTCGCGATGCGCAGTTCCGTGCACGGGTGAACGTGTACGTCGTTCGCTTAATCCATGCGGTCACGAATAGACTTTTTCTTTCGTCGGGCGAATTCACTGCCGCGCTCGTCTTGCTTGATTGCCGCGAACGCGGTGCGCAAATGGCACATCGACGAGCTCTCGTGGCCTCGTTCTACCTCGTTCTGCTTTCCCTCGTTCGATCGTACGCGAGAAACTCTTTCTTTGTCCGCGCGTTTACCATTCATCCATTCCGCGACGTTAATTACGTTATATACCTATCTCCATCTATACGAGTACTCTTTGTGCCGGCAATAAAGTGAAATTGATAGCCAGCTAGATCAATGCCCGAGAGTTCGCAAATCGACGCAAGAATAACACCGGTGATATCGGTTTTGATTCTTGATAAGTCAAGTCGCCTTTATCGCGAATTAAGGTCGACATCAATCATCGTTCGCGAATCGAGTCGACGATTAATCTTGCAGTTTAACGTGAGCACGTATTAGGAGTTAGGATCCTATTAGGACCATTGACGAAATAAATCAATCTGGTTGTCTCTCACTCTGGCTACGTGGAGTCCTTTTAACTACACCAGCCAGAAATTTTCCCACCGTAGCTCGCGTTGTTTTCGTCGTCTTTCGTAACGGGAGCGCATCTTCATCGAGGCCAAGTGGCGGAGCGCGGTTCGAGGGAAGTCGAGGGATAAAGAGGCTAATACGATTTTACGTGGGAAACGAGTGAAAATACCGGGACGAAAGTACACACGGGGGGCGCACTTAAGCGCGATAGAGTGGGTCGCATGCGAAATAGGAGGAATCGAGCGGCACCGGTGGCCAACTGTTATATGTGGCTTCGAGTCGTTTACGCTTTAGGACCAAGCGGCTTGGTCCGTGTGTCGGTTACGCGGTTAATGGCGAGCCACTGCTCTTAAAATATTGAAGGAAAATATAACCGAGCCGTCTACGACCGCATAAAACGCCTAAATAGCAGGCTAACGATCGAACGCTGACGTGGAAACACGAGTTACCGGGTCTTCGCTCGATGTCGATGGGACGAGAGGCATCGATACGCGCAACGCTCTTCCGCTACTTTGTTAGGTCGTACAGAAATGGCGATGATTAACGAGCGGCGAGAAAGAAACGCGACTACGTCGTTTTAGCGGCGAGCGCTTTTCCGCGTAAGGACTCGAAGCACTTGTAATTACGGGGTTGCGAGACGTAGCGGAAGCTGAAGAATGGGGTTTGTTACCTCGCACATTGGCAGGTTATAACGATGGAATGTGAGAGATGCTGTACGTAAATATGTGAAAATCTGAATATTTCGTTTTGTATTTAACCTTTTAACCCGGGGAACGTATCTCTTGAATGTAATAATCTCTTTGCCTGAAGACTTCCTGTCTCGCAATAACAACAAATTATGTCGTATTTACATTTACAAGAATTTAAATTAACCAAACCGAAATTGATTTATCTTCATTAATTTTTAATTTTATGATTAAAAAAGTTTCGGATTTTATAGAATTTAATGAAATTGAAGAAGAACGCATGGTTAACGATAGAGCATTTTTCTTTGATTACAGATGTTCTGAGGCGCATCGGTTGTAAAAGATGAAGGCCGTAATCGCTACGTGTCTCCTCCTCTTCGTCAACGGCGTCCTCTCCGTCGAGTGGAAACACAGTGCCGTCCTGGACAATAACTTCTTAGTTCTTTGGACGCCTGGCGAGAGAGATGTGATGTTCGAGATTCAAGTGAAGACTCTCGGCTACGTGGGTCTGGGTTTCACGAGGGATGACGGCAGCGTTGGAGCTGACATGGTCATTGGATGGGTAGACAACAACGGACAGCTCCATCTTCAGGTAAGTGTCCTTAAGAGCGTCACGTTATTTCCTTCGCGATCGTTGTCAGACGGTAGCTCGAGTTTCTTCGTGCGCGAGCTTTCGTTCTTAAACTCTAAATACTCGAAATTATCGACGTTCCAACAGACAACTTTGTGTATAACGCGCCAGCAAAATAACGGAGAAACGCAATTATCATTATTTCTTAGGTATGCATAGCGCATCTTGAATTGGAAACGATGGTTTCGCGAGACGATCATTTTCACCGAGTGCGTTCTAACAAAATTACATTCATTCCACGAACGTTGACTTGGAATAATTTCGACTAATTACTCCTATGCTACCGATCCCGGTGCGTCAAGCGTTCCACAGATCACTTGGAATACCAGGACCGTGTGTGCAAGAGAACTCGCATAATGATAGTTCTTCCGAAGATAAGTAATGGGTTTCTCGTTTCGATCGGTGCATTGCATAGTTATCAATCTTACCAACTGAGGCCAGCGGCCTGTCATTACGCGTGCTCGTCATTTTGTACGACACTCTGTCGTTTTATTTTTCCGAGGACCGATTATCTTGCACGATTTTCAGTCACTGGCCCATGATGTATTGTGTTTATCGAAACGGTATTTTTCGAGCTCGTATCCTGTACCGTCCGATGGGACGGATAACTTTTTCAAATCCAAGCAAACGAGACTTAACGGGAATCACGATGGATACGAGCGACGTTTGATAAAATGAATAGAAAGAACCTATGTACGTACATACATACGTATACAGCTAGAGAAAACGGCGGTCGAAAGTTCTTCCTCGATTTCCAAGTAAAACGTAGAAGACGCAGATTCAGCTGACATATCCAGCTACGCTTCGTCGAAACGGTACACGGGTTAGAAAACATCATCCTGCCCCTGAAAGTCTAAAGCTCGATAAACTAACAAGGCAAACATCGCGCGACTGTAGATACGACGAAGAGAATTTTCACCGGTAAACGTTGTGAACCGGTTTAATTTTTCTACAAGAGCCACAAAGAGAACGTGCATAGAATTTTCGGAGGATGGGACCGGGCGCACAGTTTATTTTCAAGTACTGTTAAATTTAAAACGTCGTTATCCTGCCGCATCTGTTGACGAAAACTCTCTTCGAAAACCGGACTCAAGGGGATTACGCTGTTATCCTCCCTTTCATCAGCATTACGCGGCTGTCACTTTACTCGGTTCTTCATAACATCAGGGCCATAATCTAACGCAGAGGGAGATGGACACTCGTTCGTTCGTTTCTTTTTTTCTTTCTTTGTACGCTTTTCTCGCGTGGCTTTTCCACGACGCGAACGGGACAGCCAACGTTGCACGAGCAACCACGCGAACGCTTCAACTCTGTCCTCTTCCTGCCTCATCCTCATTTGTACATTTGTCGTCGAATATTTCTTTTATAACGGCTTTCCGCTCCCACATCGTCCTCGTTCGCGTTTCCATCATCGCTTGCAGGCTACTTCGCGCGGAATTTCCCGTCGACGACAAATTCACTCGGATTCGCGCTGCGTCACTGTCAGCCCCTCTCGTAGACAGATGCGTTTCTTTTTATGATTAACCTTTGCGATTAATGACAGCAGTTTCACCTTTCTTGTGCACTCTGCTCACCAATGAAAATTGATTATAATCTCGGCCTCGTGCGAAGGTTTGGAGGAACAAGATTCGCTAGGATCGAAATAATAGATTCTTAACTGGTCCACGAAAGATTTTATCTTATCTCCGAGGTACGGTGGAACTCGCCGCAACAAGAGCGAGGCGAACTCGGTGTGGAAAATAAGTAAGCGGTTAAGCGAGGTTAATTAAATTCACCTTAAAAGCAATAACTACGATAGAAGTTCTGTACGATGTCTGTTCGCTCGACCGTTTGATTACAGTCGACTGACCGTGCCATTCGTTATGATTAATGTATGTTGTTGGACCGCCGATCGTTTAATGTTCATTGCATACACGACACATTGCGGTTTAAATCGGTTGCTTTGTGATCGATACTTATTAACATTCAATTGGTGCGACGAAATTGAAATGAAAAATACCATCGCTTCCTGCTTATTATTAAAGTCTAATCGAACTCTGATCGAACGAGTTGTGATCTAATCGAAACGAAACGAACCAGACAAGCAAAAATTGTACCAATCAAAACGGCACAATGCAAAATTCTATCTAAATTATCGCTCTTTGTCGGCAAATCATTTAACTTGGTGAAATGGTAGCTCCTTATTGTCGTGTCACACATCGTTCGACATTAACAACGAAGGAACCGCGTTTCTTCTGAAATGGAAAGCTGCCGTAACGTGCGCATATCTGCGTAAAGGGATGGGGTGGTGGATGCAATATAGGAAAGCAATCTTCTCCGGCGACTACAGAGCGGGATAACCGAGAGTAGTGGTGGGTTGGTGCTTAGGTACATATCTACGTAGGTAGGTAGTCAGGCTGCAGATCGCGTTCGTCTCGCGTGTCCGCAATTTTTCCGGTAGAATCGTTGCCTGCTCGTTCCATAATGCATGCCGTGCCGCTCGCAATGCTCTATGCGATGCAGCCGTCGCCGGACGCTCTCATACACACAGAGCGACGTCATGGGAAGAAAAAAGAGGGGAACAGGGAAGGGACATAGAGCGAGAAGAAAGGATCGAATGGACGACAGAACTCATGTAGAGCGAAAAAGAGGAAGACGGAGGAGAAACTTGACGGCCAATGGGAACGAGAAGATTTTCGTTATGATCGTAATCTTAGAAGCAGAACAACCACGATCATCCAGACCAGCTAGGCGACCAAGCGAACACCGGATTCTTAGCGCTCGATTTCTTTTCCTTATACCCCTTTCGTACAGCTTCTTACCCTCTTCCTGGTTTGCTCCCTCTCTCCTAATCTAACAGTTCAATTCTTTTATTCGCATGGTTTAACTTTTCCCTTCCATCTTGTAGGGTCGTTGGTAACAGCACAAACGAACCGAGCTTCCTTCGCGCTGTATGATAATAAGGTAGAAGGAATCGGAGTTGGTCTAACGTCTTCATGAGCGATCGATCTCGTCGATGTAACGCCGATATCAGTGGTATCGAACCTATTTGTAGAGAGTACATTCGACACTCGTTGCTTTGTTATCGTAGTTGATAAAGGAGAATAGGTACGATAAAAGTAACGCTCGACGAAACGAATCGAAGTTGATTAAAGATGTACGCTTCTTGATACATTTACCGTTTCAGGATCCGGCTTTTGTGTGTTCAACCACTTCGATCCCCGTCTCTCCAGCCGGCTGAATTCAATTTTCCTGGTCTAATTCTTTTATTCGCTTCGTTTAACTTCCCTGTTCCGTTCGGCACGTCGTTTCAAGGCGAATCCGTAGCTCGGTGTCTATTTGAGGTCTTTTCTACCTGAAATACTTTTCGAACGAGCGATCGCGACGAGCTACGACGTTCATTCACCTTGTTCCATGCCCTCGGTTCGTTATTATAAAAAATGATATAACTTTTAGCGTATCTTTCCAACGGCGTTTCGCCATTGAATTAAAATTGCCTGAAATTTAATATCACGTTTCCAACGAGAATGGTACAGCAAGGAGGAAAGCTGACAAACTTTGAAGAAAAGAATCACGAATATACTCCATAGTGACGTCGAGTAGACTAATTAATATTTACAACTCATATATCGCGGTCATAGGTACGCGAACCACAGAAAAGGAACGTTTGGAGAAACGCGAGCGCAGCTGGCAATGGCGGGTTAAATAATGCAGTGCGATAAATCGCCAGCCAATTCAGAGCCTCTTGTCGGTCGCCGCTCGATTCGAAGAAAAGCATCGCGCGGAAGCAGTTTCCTCGCGGCGAAAACTCGGCTAATGCGCGATTATTTCAGCTAGTTGCTGGCGGTGGGTCGTCGTGAAACGAGCCGCCAGCGAAATGGTAATGAGATCTTGCTTGGTGCAGTTAATTTCGGTATCTGCTTCGGCCTTACTTCCTTCTCCTTGTTCCTCTATCTCTCACGTCATTCTCTCTCTCCCCTCTACTATATTTTATTTTCTCTCTTTTACTCTCGTTGCACACATGCCGAGTCGAATGTAATCACGGCGTGGGACCGGATGCAGGCCAGGGGCGGGTACTTGGCCGCGGAAAAAACGAGCAACGACCGCGGCGTTTCGCGCAGAATGAAATTCCTATTCCGCATTGTCGGCGGTTTGCTACTGCAGTTGGCTAAAGTGGCTGAAAAAGGTCGATGGAATGGGATGAAAATGCTGCCGCAAGGAGAGGAGGCTGTACAGGTTGATGCATATTTCGTCGTCGTTGTCCTTGTCTCGGACGCGTCGTTCGACGCTTGGGAAACGCTTGCTCGAGAAATCCATTAACGAGCGGTTCTGACGATTGCTGGACAAATAGCTTTTCATAATTCGACGCAGAAATTTTTTAATCTACGTCAATGGCGAATGGGGGACGGTTGAGAGGACTCAGAGAGATGGAAGAAAGAGGCGGAAGCAAAGAGGATGGCGTTTTGGACGCTAACCAACGTTGGAAACGGAGACGAAAGCGAGTGGAGGCCGGTCAGCGCACGGACTCGCGTTCTTACATGCAAAATCTATTCCGATCTAGAAGCATCGGAATTTAGATTGGAGTTTAGCCTAGCCATAGTAGACGTAAGCCAGTGGTATGTATGAAACGGAACGCTGCGCTGTTTTTCCCAGAATATGCGGAATAACTTTCGTTTAAGATCTTTGATAACGGGTCTTTCTATTAGAATATAAACGAGACCCTCGTCGTTCCGATAAATTTTCGTTACGGAAAATAGTTGGGAATAATAAGTCATACATATATATGTAGGTTTTTGTTATACGCATATTGTCTATACGGTTGTGGTTTTATAACATTGATCTACAATTCTAAATAGTTGAATAGCAATATCTAGGTATTTACGTCGAGTCGCTTGAATTCAAGTAACTTGAGCTGACTTTTCTAACTTGTTAGTTATACTTGATTTGATATATTCTTTTAATTTTCAAACGAAATCGAAGTCCTTTCAGCTATTCCTTGAAGCTTGAAATACATGTTCAACGACGTGAATTACTTACATACAATGTGAACTAGACACAAGTTCTTCTGAAGTGAATTTCACTTATTGCTAGTCCAGCATTCGCCTGATTTACATGAACATAAGCTCGAGTAACCTGAATTCCTCTAACTCGATTAATTTCAAGAAGCTTCTACTCCCCGATAACCATTAATCACGATTCGATATTCCTAAGCCTCGTTATATTTCAATCTCTAATTTACTCGCAGGCTCCAAATGCCTCTACATCTCACGTAATCAAGGTCTTTGACAAACACGTTGCGAAAGGAATCGCACAGTCGCTTGTAGATTCGCTCTCGATCGTATAACTCAATCGTAGATCGAGCCGCACCTAGAAATTGACAGGAGCTTCGTTAATCGTAGACACGCGATCAACGCGAACGAACAACACTGATGAAATCAAGAGAATTGCGATTCGATGAAAGAGGATGAAGAGCGGTCGGAGTCGCGACCGACTGCAAACGTTGCAATCCACCATGGACAGAGAAAACGTTTTTTCGGTGGCACCGTGGAAGGAGAGGCTTGAAAGAATTTGCGGATATTTGCGAACACGTGTCCACATTGAATTCTATTCGCAAACACGGGCCGAGCCCGCGACGGCTTTATTGTGCGCGGTGTAGAACGTTGGGGTCGCTAGCCAGGTCTCGTACGTGCATTCTGACTGTTTGGTGAATAAATGATATGTTTAGTAATATCACATCGCGACTCGCTATTCGCGGCACACGCAGCAACGAACTAGGTGGGAATGGAACAAACGATCGATCAAGCTGAATAAATCGCGGAACGACAATGAAATGTGCAAAACCGATACGACATCGCCATTCTCTAAATTACTAGATATAACGTATGTGAGAAGTTTTATTTTAGTTTGTCGAAAAGTGATCCTTTTTCTTTTTTTATTTTACAATTTCTTTTATCTGAAGCAATCTATGCAGTCAACTATGTAATTATATTCGTCTTAAACCTTGAGTAGTTACGCGTTCTTCTTTTACACCTTAATTTTAAGCCAAACGTTTTTTATCATCTGATTTCTACCTGAAAAGTATCAGACTATCTACCTTAATTTCTTCATTTATGTATCGCTAGTACTTGAAGTTCAGTTATTCTCAATACATAACCATCCTTACTTCGTCCCTATATGTACGAAAAATAATAGATAAAATAACGATAGGCTGACTTGAATATCCTTCATCTTCCTTCATCACTTTTGCTGTTCTCGCCGAGTTCATACAGATAATTTTCTCCTTCTTTCACAACGGCGACACAACGTGTTAACAACAACACTGCTTCTGACCTAATTCCGAAGTCCCAGAACGGGTCCACGCGGTCGTTTTTCAAAAACATGTGAAATTACCGACGCGCACTACTATAAAACTACCGTGGTGCCTCGGCGAGACTCTGCATCACGTGTGTGTTTGGGATTAGGGAATGAAAGCGAACGCGTGGTACGTCAGAGAAGCGAAAACGGAAAGAAGGTCGAAAGGGAGGAGCACAGGAAAGAGATGATAAAAATGTCGAAACTCGCAAGAGTGCTTAACGGAACGGTGTACAACGTTCTCGCGTAAAAATGCTAGCGATGCTTTTGCATACGGGGCGCGTAGATTCGTACGCGGCAGCAGCTACGTTGGAGAAAAGTGGCGAAGAGGTTGGTATGCGGCAGAGAGGCGGGAGGCTGGTATAGCTTGCGCACAGACTATTCCCAAGGTACTTCCACTACGGGATCCCCCAATGCGATTTTACCCGTTGTAAATAGGATTCAACGTAAATGCAGTTACATCTATGTACACACACGTGTACGCAGCTTCCCGTAAATGATGTCGCGGCACTGTTTAAAAGTCCCTACGTCTCCCGACGGCGTCAAAACTTAGCCAATAGAATAGAGGGTTCCAGGAACGCAAAGTACGCTACGAAAATTTGCAAGAACGGGGACGCGATCGCGGTAAATGGAGAATCGCCTTTTTGATTCCGAGCGCGGTGAATAAACGCTTTATTTCTAACTACGGCTCGTTAGTGGGTCAGAATGGCGGTCGCGTTTCCGGAGCTTAGTTAGCGAAAGGGTTGGGGAAGCTACGAAGTTAAATGTTACCGCATTTCACTTAGGCCCGGTCTTTAGGAGATACTTTGCTCGTCGGTTTATTCGGAGTTTGGTGATGTAATTTTGTCGGATGAAAATCTTTCAGACACGAATCGACGTCGTTTGGATCTTCCAGGAAGTTAGAGGTTGGTGTTCAGAGGTGACTGCGTGAAAATTTTAGCTGTAATTCGAAGCTACGGGAGCGATATTTACTCTGGTCTAAATAAACTTTGACGCGGGATTTCTCTCTTTTTCGGAGCTTTTTATTCAGGTCGCCGGGATTGACGCAGACACGAACTATAACGAAACAATCAATACAATCCGCCGGAGTGTACAGCATTTAATATCGTTACTTCGATTGCTCGTTCCTGCTGGAAACTAAAGCGTTCCTGCGAAAGATCGAACCGTCTTCCATCGTGTTTCAATGGGCTCGCGTTCGATTTTTACATGAAACAAAGATGGGCGTTCGGTTTATGTTCAAGGATGGAAATGATTGATAAGATCATAGTAGGGTATTAGTTTAATTTCGTCGAACTGAAACTCGAACTCGTCGACCGACAAAGTCAACCGACATTATCCCTTCCTTTCGTGCCTTTCATATTTTTTATCAGTTGGAATGAAGCGAACATATGCTATTTCCGCGACTGACCAACTTTTTGGCGATGAATGTTTCACTTAGTCTATTCCATTATTGATTCCGTTGGTGGTACTTGTAGGATCAGAATAGAAACCGTGTTATACCATCCGAAATGAACTCGCCTGTTCGGTAGGCTGAACGAAAAGGGGCGGTAGCGTATAAGAGGTTTTCCCTAGGAAACCTCGCATGCCGATTCGTTCCTCCAGCTGTCCTCCTTCGTTGTCGACGTTTCATGCCGTGAACCATACCACGAAATCAAAATTCCTCCTGCGGTGAACTATTTAGAATTCCATCTGTAGGAAGTAGGAAAGAGGATATCCCGTTTGAGAGTCTCGTCCCAGACCGAGCGTTTCGGATAAAATAAAATTGAATACCACAAATCATAGGGACCACGTGACGGCTTTGATAGCTCCGCTCGTGTAAATTATATTATACCCGTGGACGTCTGAGAAATATTTTAAGATAAAGTGTGGTACTGGTGCAAGGGGAATGGAGAAAGATCGTTTTGAAATTCCACGGCGAGGGAACCCACTTTCGGATACATCGGCTTTGCGGTTCGCTTGGTATCGGCTCAACCATTCGTCAGAGGTGTGTATCGATTTTACGATTTCCGTTTGCACAGAAAGTAACATACGTTCTATTTGCATCGACGTTAAAACGCAACTACTTTATTACGTAATAGCTCACTAAAGCATTTGGACACTTACCGGAGAAAACTTTATGTATATTGTGTGTGTATAGTAGTACATTTTGGAATTTCATTGACAACTGATACATTTACGAAACATTTACTGCAAATATATCTATATTTAGCAAAAAATTAATATTCGGTTTGAACACACAGTTACTGATAAAGATAGTCCCATTGAATATCACGGCTTATTAATATAATAGATTATCGAATGTTTAAATACTTTTAATTAAATATCTTGTAGCTTCTATATTCAAATATATCAATATTCATATATATCCAAACTATCAATATGTTCATGATAGTTCATACATGCATAATACATTCGTAAAACATTTCTACAAGCGTTTGAATACTATCGTAAACTAGTGTAAAGTCGAACTAAAGTTTGTATCGGTGAAACGTGCGATTAACTCAAAATTGCGAAACTGTCAACCAGATATTCGTGCAGTAGTACAGAGAGGGTTGTAGAGCGAGCCTTTGATTTTCACAACCGCAATATCGTTGAACAATCGCGACCGTAGATTTTATAATTGAACCGTTACAACGCAACAAAAGACGCTAATATTGTATTAGCCAAAAGTCGAAAGGGGAAACGTTTGCAAAGAAATTAATTTCGCTGCAAATTGTATTATAACGACTGCGGTAATTACGTTGCTGGCACTTTAGGTGTCCGCCAAGGTACCACATAATTGCATTCGGAGTGGGTTTTGTAGTCTGTTACGAAATGTATGCCTGAAAGGACCCCGGGTGGAAGACTCTCCTCTGTACGAATGGCTTCAAAAGATTTGTCGGCCCGAAGCCATGCCTCGCATGCTGATTCGTCTCTCTCTTGGTCGTCTTTCGAGCTGTTCGGCGCCCCGGGCTGCGTCTAGACTCTCGAGACGAGATTACTCAGACCCAAATCCTTCCGAGAAGGACCATTTAAACCTTAAAATTCAAACGAATCATCTCAAATGTTTCTAATGGCGCTAATACGATTGTCCTTACGATTTTCCTGGGAGAGCAATCGAATCAACCCTGTCCATTTCTCTTATTAACCGTCTCATTCGCATAATTAACTTTTATTAGATATATATTTCTCCTAGTTTCGATTCACATGCAATTAATTAAGGTGTCCAGTTTACAAGGAAACTGAAGTGTCATCATCTTCGTGCTATTCTTTCACCTTATAAAATTTAAAATATTCAGTCATTATCTCGTAACAGCCTGTATAATAGTATAACTTTATAACTAAGTACGACAGTTCCAATTATGGAGGTAGTATTATAAGTATTAAGATACTAATAAATTTTACTTTATTTAATATCTTACAATACAGGACACATGATTCAAATGAAACAGTTTGATAGTAAAATAGCTAGAAAACAAAAGCAATTCAGATTTGTCTGAAAATCAGGCGACGCCTGATTTTAATTGTTAAACGCATATTGTTGTAACATTTCAAAAATTATCTATCCGTATGACAAGAAAGAATTGAAGTTAAAACCACTAGCTCCTACTGCACGTCGATTGGCTAGTGGAGGCAACTCCGCTTAACCCGTGCGTTTCGAGTGCTCGCATAGCAAGGTAAGCACATTTTGAAGCATCTTCCCTTTAAAAAAAGGAGGAAAAAGAAGAGAAAAAAAATTTAAAGCACGAGATACGCTCTCGGAGTTCCCCTGAAAAGCTCCGTACACGTTAGTGAAAAGATCTTGAGGCTGGGAGAGGTTCCCCTATACCGCTAGAGCACGTCTCGGTCGCTCATTATGCAGACCGTGGCTCGCGTTCCCCGCAATTCCACGGAACAAATATCGTTTCGCGGCAACGGGACGCAACCGCGCGTGTTTCGCTCTCCCGCGGGCTCATTAAAAGTCCGTCGAAGCGCAAGAGAGCGGGAGAGGGTCGTGTGGCGACCGTGAAATCGCGTCGCGACGTGGCCAGCACGTGCAACCGCGTGTTCCATTGCTTCAGCTTCCGTTCTGCCTTTTCCGTGTCATTTGTATCGCGCGTCGAAACCCGGGTTTCGCTTTAAAGTCGCTTTAAAACTCGTCGCAACGAGGGACGAGCGCAAAATTCGGTGCAAGAGAAAGGAAGAAGAAGGACCGCGACGAAACGCGTGGATGGTTGAGATCGTGCCACCCAGTTCGAGTCGGGGGCCAGGCAATTTTCTCGTGAGGAGAAACAATAAAAAGCGTCGAGAGAGACAAAGGGCGAGAGTGAATCGCTGCGGGCTAAGATCATGCGGCTCGGTGATGGATCGCATCTCGTTTCGCGAATATAGATCGGTCTTGTAATGCGTCCTCGTGAAAGGTAGTCCCGAGCTGCTTTCTCGACAGGGGCCTCGATGGGCTGGCTGATACTGTCAAAAGTATGGTAAGTTAGACGTGAACCCTGTTGATATTACTGCATCGACGATCATCTTTTGATTTTCATGGCGCAACGCGACGCGTCGAGCGATTAACGCGCGGAAGTCGAAATGTTAACAATTTATAGATTGCTGAACTCAAATATCTAAGATGTGTATATAAGTCACGTCATTCTATAAACCTTCCATTTTTCTATTTAAAAATTAGGCAAATAGATGAGAAATATTTATTTATTTATTATTTAATATTCACGTATGGCTATATGCGATTTAATGTATCACATAATAGTTATTCTGCGTTGACAAGCTTTACAATATTTCTGAAGTTTTTCTCAAGCAGAAAGTTATGCAAACAATCGGTTCCACTGTAGTTTTTAATCGTTGCAATATCGATGGGACGTGCGTAATCAAATTATCGTTAATACGATGCATCTCTGTTGCCCATTACACTGACGAGATGGTCGCGCGGCGTGAAATATTGGGATGCTAAAATCCGTTGTCATTATCGTCGTTTAATTATTATTAAATTATGCGATAGCCGCAGGACAAACGTTCTAACGGTAGGTAACAATGGAGGTGAGGAGGTGTTTGTAGAACAATATTATCGCTCTTTTGCGAATTCCGATAAACGAGCATTCGGAAATCATTGTCTTCCAAATTTCCAGTTTGACGTTTCGTTTGACGTTTCATTTGACATCCATAATTAATCCTACAACGCAATGTAGGAGCCGTTTTTGAAAATTGTTGTTTTATTCATCACGGTTTAGGTTCAGTGAAATCGGTAGCGATCACCGTTCTCATTCTTCTATCTTTTGTTAATTTCTTAATTTCATTACATAAGTACACGATTAATTTTTAATCCTCACGAAACAAGTCTCTTACTTCCATTAGTCCATTCATCGTAAGATGACGTAAGTAATAATAAATTCTAAAGTAAGTTTTTAAAAACGTTGCTTGTATCATCACTTTTCAATACTTTCAATTTATGTGCGTGATCAGTATGATTTTTAAACGGCTCGTTTAGGATAAATGAGACGAAAATATCATCGAACTCGTACAAGAAAGCTTTTGGATGGACGAATACCATTACCGACTCCGATATTGGCTTTAACCGTTGAAACGCATATTACTCTGGACAATTATCATATTTTATAAAACTGTTGCGTCGTTGGAAGTCCACGGCGATCCCGCGTACACTACATAAAATAGCAATTTACACCGTGTAGATCGCGTTCGTTAGAGGCGAGATTAATGCAGCGCATGCAAGTCGAATGATCGCCGCTGTCACGAATCGCATACGTCTCGTAAATACGTCACTCTGTTATCGTCGGCTGATATGAATCCGACAACTGATTCGATACATATGCAAATTCGTAGACACGTGAACGCATAGTTATTGAGCCGTGAAATACGATTCGTCGATAAATAACGATAACTTGGGGCCGCCGATCATGCCGAAATTACGTGGCCACGGTCACAGTCGAGCGAAGGTGAAACAATGATTATCCCTGTCGCGTTACCGGGCACCGAAATTCAATGTTTGTTGGCCAAGCGATAAGACTTTCCAGCTGACAAGTTTATCGTGTTCGACGATCGCTACGAATTTTGACGGGCAGCGTTTGGATTTTCAGTCTGATCACCTGCCTTCAGCGGTGCGTATTGTATATTTTATATCGTAAAATATATTGCAAAAAATGAAAAACACACTGAAACGTTATGTAAAACCGATTGCAATATCGGTAGGTCATTTCGACGTAACAAGATGATCGATCGATACAAGTTATTGCATTCCTTTTAGTTCCTTTCAAATTCGAGATACAATCTGTCCACAGATGTTTCAAACAAATCGATCATACACTTCGAAGTAACGTTATGAAACGAAAAATAAGCACTCGTTTCTTACACGCGAAAAATTTAACCGCTAAAACGTTATAACTAGAACGTGACCGACCGAGATTTTTGACGATTTTTTATCATGAAACGTTCTAACGAATTTGAGGAGGACAGTCGAGGAAATCTGATACGTAAATTTCACTCACGAAACGAGCGTGTCTTCCCAGGTTGGAGATTTTAAGTCTAATTTTGTTCACGTCATTTTGCGAGCTATATTATTTCCTGACATTCCTATTTCCATAAAGAGACTGGCAGGAATACGATAACGTGGGCCATTTTATTTCGCCGTATTGTTGTCGAACGTTACCTAATTAGCAGAAATTAGGCGTTAGGTTTCAGTGCAGGGAGAAACGGAGATTTGGCGAAACATGGCTACTGTACAAGGGAAAGTTAGTGTGGGTCTGCTAAATTGGGTTTAACTTCTATTGGGTTCCTCCGGCCGTCCAACCAGGATTCATCGATTGTATTGTGGCTAAGCCAATTACTGATACAGGCTTTTGTCTTTTGTCCTGTCCGACCGATGTATCTTCCCAATGGCCGATTCTTTAAGCAAAGCCGCCAGCGTGCACGCGGAACTGTTCATTTTTAATTCAGCCTCGTTTACCAGCCAGCAACTTTTGCGCGAAATAAAACACGGCCGAGCAGATATAACGCTAACTACGGACTTATTGCGGTTCCCATTCCCTGATTTCTCTGCGCGCAATTATGAACTGCACGTAAGAGGATTTACCGAGTCATCCTTCGCGTTCGTTTGCAGTAAATAATTGCATTTTTAAGCACGTTGCTCGACCTGTTGTACTCTTGTCGTGTCAACGCCAAATCCAAATGCGACACTTTATCGCTTTTAATCCTTCCACTGTGTCGCGTGTTACAATCGAATTTCGCGGGTTTTGATAGTTGGCCCAGTACGCCGATAGCGAACAATGTTCGCTATCGCTATTCGCTATCGGCGTACAGTTAACAGCCGTCGAGAATTAGTAATTGAAAGGGACATCTATCGTTAGCAGTCAATCGTATTTATTTCCAATCATTCGCTACATTGAATTCCCGACATTTTTTTCAACACCGTTATTATTATCTATACGCGAACAAACGCATTTTTCAGTGTTACACGCGTTTGTGAATTTTCCCGTCGAATTGAATCGTTGCTCCATCGGCTGGAGTGGATATTGTAACGATTTCTTTTAATGTGGTGTAATTTTGGAGAAAGAACGTGGAATATTTGAAAAAAGTCTTCATATTATTACGGCCATGAGAAAGGATCGAAAGCGGTTCTCGTGGGAGGACGGTCTCTTTCTCAATCGAAAAAATGTCTGCGGAGGGTCGATCCGATCTTGTTGCGCTTGGCCGAGAAGGCACTTTAAATACCAGCGGCCGTCAGATGATTCGTCACACGAATAAACCTACTTTCACTCCGGGAACCGAAGGCACGAGGATGTTGACGTAGTCTCGAGTGGCGGAATGGTACCGGGGACATCATCATTTTCACTCGACACGATGCGACGGGGTAGCTGGCCGCCAATGTTTAGAAAGTGACGCGCGATCGGGTGAGATACATTTACATGGCTATTTTAAAACAACGACTGAGCAAACAGTCTTCCGTCGAAGTTTATTTAGACTCCAGAGAGAAGCCTGGATTCCACGAAAGGGATTAATGAGAAAAGAGATAGTCAGTTGGCTAAACATTCCTTTGTGCTTGTCCGAAATACTTGGGCTATAGTGAAAACGCTTGTCAACCATTTAACGTAATTAATATACTTTTTCCTTATTCGCCCTGTCTCGTCCATCGGACAGATCTATAAAACCTCGACTTAATCTAAGCATCAAAGTATCCTTTGCAATGTCGAGACGGCATTGACTTTGGAAAAAGATCCGCTAATGTACTTTTTCTGGTTACCAGAATCGAATAACACCGGAGGAAGAAATCCTTAATAATTATTTCTGTCGCATCTCCGGACTTATCCGTAGGAACAGAGGCGAGTAGAACGAAACGAGGGACGTATATTACGACGGTGTCTTACGTTCTAGACTGAGTCCAGAGACCACTCGACGGTACGATACAAAGGATCAAATCTGCCAGCTCTTAACAATCCCCAGCTTAAAACGCAATCCTCAAGGTGAAACTGGCTTAAGCGACACTTGGACGATGTTGAAGCCGAGAAGAGCATCCAGGGTTAGAGAATCGGGTTATAGAACCGACCAGAAGATGCCAGCGCAGCAACGAAACAGATAGATGGAGGGACAGTCGCAGTTTTGGTCGGTGGATGAAGAAGGATTGCGGCTCAACTTGGCCCCTTCCTGTTCGCTGCCTAGTTGTGTTCGTCCTTCCATATCTCCGGCTGTTCCTGGAGCACTAGTGTAAAGTCGACTTTGCCGAGTCAGCTTTACCGTGTAGTTTTACGCTCGCTCCTCGCGTCCCTTGCCGGCTTCGTGCTGCAACCCTTTTCTGTCAGTCGCCCCTCGGCCCGCGCGTGCGAGCCTAGCATTGTATCGAAATTCCCGAGAGCCTTTCCTGCTTCGGGACGAAACAAAAATGCTGCTGCACGGTCGGCCCTCTTCAAAGACCCGCTAGGCTAGGCACGCTCGAGCTTCTTTCCCCTACGGGAAAGAAACGGCTGAATCGGACGCGCTTGCGACTGTCGCGCGCGTGCTCCTCCTCTCTACCGCCTTTTACACTGTACCAAGGACAAACTTACGTTACGGAGAGGCCGCCGATACCACATATTGACTGTTTCCTCGCGGATTACGGATCTACACCTTTCTTCTGGTAATCCTTCTCGAATGGACTCGAAAATTGCGATACCGACAATTTCACGTTAAGCTGAAAGGATACGTGCTTGGAACATCGAACACTAGTATTTGGGATTCCGAGCGATTGAATGGAGTAGAGATTTGAATCGACATACTTGTATACACAAGCAGGTAATAGAAACATAATAGAGACAGGAGCTTGCTTTTCTATCGGATTTTTATTTAGAGGACCAACAACTTTCAACTGACAACGAGTATAGTTGACAGACCATTACCAGTGTGAATTGTGGAATACTGTTTACAATGACTAGTAAAGAATTTAAAAGATTTAGAGGGTAGGAAAATGAGAGTAACTAACAGGAAATTTGGAAGGAAGACGCTATTGTTTGTTCGCGAGCATAGTTAGACAGAGATGACACGTGCTCGTAAGGGCATGGTAGGTACTGGGAGCGAATTCATTATATGCATACCTATACGTGTTGAAGGTAGAGAAGGTAGGAAGATGTTTTGAAAAAATTTGCATTGACGAATTTTTCCTGGTAACACAGAGATCCCGATGAGAATGTATATTGCGGTTGAGGATTACGAAGCTGATATCCAGTGGAGCGAAATGTCACAGTTTTGTTATGAAAGTCACGCACGCGCCATTATATCACTCGGTTGGGCATTTTTTCGTGAACGGTGCCCGGAAC
This sequence comes from Bombus vancouverensis nearcticus, assembly GCF_051014615.1. Lineage (NCBI taxonomy): Eukaryota > Metazoa > Arthropoda > Insecta > Hymenoptera > Apidae > Bombus > Bombus vancouverensis. The sequence continues at coordinate 2,806,041 of NC_134920.1, forward strand.
TTGGAGGTTAACGCGTGGAGAACGAGACCGGTCCCATCAAGATTTCACAAACCGGCTACTTTCTTGCTACCACGCTGCGCGGGGCGTGCGTGACACGTTTTTATGCAAGCTGCCGCGATCCGGTTGACGATGAGATTCCTCATTTTGCAAGATACATGTTTACGGCGCTGCGCTGGCAGCGCATCAACGAAGACGAACGACGAGGTCGGGTTAGGTGTGTGTAGGTTAACCGAAATCTCCTTCCCGGGCTTGTTGTTTTATTCTTTCTCTCTTCTTCCTCGTTCTTGACTCCTTCGCTCTCTGTTACTCTCATTCGGCTCACTTCATCGTAGCAGATTTTGCTCAGCCAAGCGTGTCATCATATTTTTCAACGCAGCAGCTGCGAGCATTGTCACGATCGGACTTAATGAGCACCCGTTTTCTTTTTCCTTCGGTTACTTGTACACCCTGGCGAGAAATATTAATTTTGCGGTGAAAAAAGGGGGAAAAAGAGAGATGAACGTGTAGAGATTCGATAGTTTCTAGCATGACAGAACGTAGAGGAATATTTGTCTTCTGAGGATGCTCTCCAGTTAGACCGTGGAGAAAGGAAAATAGCCGGGGTACGTGTTTTATCATCTTAAAAGAAGACTCGTTATCTGTCTTGCTTTTCTTCGCCTTTTTCGTCGTCTTACTCTGCAGTTGATCTTATAAAGCACACGCCTGGTCATATCTCTAGATATAGCTTAATGCCGTTGTTCCGTTGTAGAAAGGCAGGAATTGCCCAAGAATGTTTGCCCCATTATTCCCTTCGCTGACGATGTCCGGACCACAATAGGAGAACGGATAACAAGCAGTAATATTTTAGAAATTTATAGTCGCTGGCATGGGATGATCATTGGATAGTTTCGATTCTAGTAGACTTCGATCCGCTTTAACATGTATCTATCCATTTTGATTGGCTCCAACTCACTTGAACCTTCAACTTCATAGTCGAGTCGACTGCGCTTCAACCGGTTCAATTCGCGCCTGTTCATTCTGTTCTGCATCGTGTCAAATTGCGCAAATTCCAATTATTCTCATAGTCACTAAATTTCGAAGCACTAACGTCATAGAAATATATACAGTATCGAGATTCAACAGACATCAAGGGGAAAACAGACGGCAGAAATAAAGCCCCTACAACACGGTCCCAAATCACGGGAAGATTCATCGAGGTATTTCAGGGTCCTGCACGATCCTCTCATTTCCCAGCTCTGTTTCATCTTATAAGGCAAACGTCGACATCTCGCGGAGCCAGCTGTTGCTGGTCGTGGAACATCTTCCGAGCTTTCTCTCTGATCCCTCGCGCGTCTCTGCCCTCGTCCTTTCTGTTCTTTTTTTATCATACTCTCTGTTGGATAGCCGTAGTCCGCCGACAACACACACTTTTCTACCGCAACACAGAACGTATGTATCTGTGTGTGATTGTGTATCAGAAGGAATGATGCATGGAGGCCGAAGGACAGAAGAAGGTGGAACACAGAAGGGAAAAGAAAGAGTATGAGTAGATGATGGCAAAGGAGGATGGAGAAGAAGGAGGTGGCAGATGAGAAGGAGATAGGGGCCTAAAGAGGCATGAACGAAGACAGTCTGTAGAGGGGAAGAGGAGGAACTAGTTATGATAATGAGGAGATGCAGTGATAGCTTCGCGTCCGCTCCAGCTTTGCTCTGCTTCGCTTGACTCCCTCTTACCTTCTTCGCTCTCTGCCCGTATGGCAATGATCTTCGAGACCGCTTACACCTTTTATGCCTTATTGTCCGAGATGGCCGTTATCCGTGCGAGGCCGCAATCTGTGGCATCGCGACCGCCGTCCTTTGCGTGTACGTGAACGTGCACGCGTTTGCCAATGTCTGCGTGCCTGCATCTCCTCTCTGCCAGTACACCATCGTATAATGGGATGGGCTGCTCACTTTAAACATGGTAAATAACTCGCAGTGGCGCCGTATTATCTGGAACGCGGCCCGAGCGTCATTTCGAGATGCGCAACGGAAATGGAGATTTTTTCGGGGCGTTGCTTGTTTCGTCGTAACCCGACCGCGATGCGTATATGTATATGTATGATGATTTCCACCGCAGAGATCTGCTTACGATGCCCCGTGAACTAGCAGTAATGGCTGCCTCACTATGAAAATTACTGTGAATACACTTTGGATACTCTTTCTTAACATATGGATACATAGACTTTGTTATTCTTGTTATAAGCTGGAAAGAAAGAAATGTCATTTCTCTCAGTGTCGTAAGAACATCCGCGAGTGTCAATGTTGAGCTGCGGTAGCATCGTGAATAATTGAGTCAAAAAAAGGCCGAGGCAGCAGAGAAGAAGATGGCGAAGATTAATCTCAACCGGAGAGGAATTAAAGGTGTATTGAGTTTCCGTTGAAAGGAACAAACTGGTTGCCGCGGCGAAGTCACGATCGGTGTGTTAACTTTCGGAGTAGGTGGGACATTCCGAGGGACTCTCTCTGGCTGCCCAACAGGCAGCGAGATAACATCTTGAGAATCTTCGAATTCCACTGTGTTCGCCACTGAGAACGAATTATCTGTAAATTCGACAAATTATCGGTGGTATCGTTCACACGCGTTCAAGAGCAACGCGGCTGGCCGATGGATACTCACGTCTTGTTAAGGATTATCGGACCACGGCAAAGGCTACGGGTCGCTGGTTTTCCTCGGACGTCAGATAAATTCCAACTATTCGGCTACTTAACTCGTATTATAGTTAATTGGTAGAACGGCTGCTGCGTCCGTTTAATGGCTCACTCTTAACGATGCTTCCATTTCGAGCTGAAACGGCCGCGCTTCTGCCCTACCAGCGTTACAGAGTCACGCCTCACAACCAATTAGTCCACGGCCACGTTAGGAAAGCAATAATCGTTAATAGATTAATTATTCCGCAGGCACGTATTCATTGGCGTCCCGGTTTCTTGCGAGACATCTCGACGGCTCTCATAAATTAAGGAGTTTGAGGTAATTAAGGAACATCCAGGCGATTCGCGGCTGCGTCATTTTTTCCTTTTTTTCCAAGCCACGTTGCACTCCTCGAGAGATTACTCGAGAAATTAAGGGCGTTAATTATGGGAACGAGAACAACGTAGCGTGATTCGCAATTTCTTATCCTCGACCTTCTACTATCATCTTTTATGTCACTGACGAAATTCTCCTCGTGTAAAATATCACCGAGTTATGTTAATACTTTGAATCAGTGTACATCTTAATCGCGAAATACAAAATCCAACAGAGTAGTTACTTACGTGTCGTAAAAGACTTCCTTGATTTACAGTCTTCGATCGCGTTCTCTATCGCATTCTCAATTGCGTTGCAAGCAGAAATCTAATCGAATCACAACGCAGCCGATACTTGGCAAATTAAAAGCGTTGCATGTTCGTAAGACGTTGATCGTGGGCTTGCGGAGAGTGTACCTTGTCAGTAAGGTTCTATTTCTCTCTATACCCTGGCGAGACGCGTTCGATTCAATTCACCGAGTAACGAGCTTCACGTAACTGCGGTTTTCTATCCGCTCCATTGTGTGTGCCGGCGTGGAAAAGATGCTAGAGGTTTTCTGTAGTCGCTGCCCCTGTCATCTGATTATGATGGTAAGAGCTTACGCCATTACCAAGTTGACAAGCAAACGGTCCTCAGTTACTTTTTGCCGTTCGATTTCTCTGGATAATGTATTGCGTTTACGAGTCGACGAAGGTGCCGGCACCTGGTATTCGGTTCGATTCTCCGTGGAGACAAACCTTTTGCCGGCTAGGGACATCTTGCGTGCAGTAATGAGCCGCAATAAGATAGTCAGAAGAAAAACGGGGTTGGCCTTTGTATTTCTTTTCTGCCTCCTCTTGTTGTTCCTTCCTCTTGATTCGTCGTTTCTTTTTCTTCTTTGTCGACAATGAGGCGGACCGACGAACGCAAGATACCACGAAAAGAGACGTCGAACTCCGACGTGGGAGGAAACGTAGCGTGATAGCTAGCCACTTGCTCGTATATAACCTTATTCGTCTAACAGTTCGCCTACCTTGCCTCTCTGTCCTATTCATTTCTGGCTATCAACTTTATTTCTGTCCCCGCAAAATAGTCGTGTTTTTCTTTCGCTTGCCGCTGACAATTTTCCTGTTGCTCACTGACGCTGTAGTTGGTCGTCGACTGACCGACGTGAAGCGAACAATTGGCTAGGTGCATTTCGAAACAAATTGTATTAGAATGTCACAAGCTTACTTTATGGAGGCACAGTATTTTGTATTATTCTTGGCGTTGATAGCGAAGAAAATATTGTTTGTCAGAGAGTGAAACGATTCTGTTGAAGGATATCCATTAATTAACATCTATTTCAATCAAGGGTCGTCTTATCAAATACGATACAATCAAAACCAATAGGTATCCGTATAAAGTATATTTTAGGACAGAGCGAAATAAAAATACCTTTGTGATTTCCTGAAAATACTACGGTACCATAAAAAGGGCACTCATCGGGTCAAAAGAAGCAACACCGATGAATACCGCAGTCCTTAGAGGTTTATATCGTTATACGATGAAACGAATTTACGCTTTTCTCATCATTGCATTTACAATCATACCGGAAGCGATCTTTTTCTTCCTTGTTTGTTTCCATAACGAAATTTTATCAGCCCCGCGATTCTATCCAAAACTCGAAGCGACGTATCAAAAGTGATACAGGAACGAATCGATTAATTCAGGCGGCGTGGCACTACGCTGCAGGACGCTCGTTACGTTCGAACGAGATTCCAACCGAGAAATTCACATTCGCGCGAACTCTCTCGGCTGGTAGGCAAGCGCGAAGCAATTGGTACGAGCCGAGGAAAGCTCCACGATAGAGGAAAAGTATTTCCCTAGAGATGGATGAAAAAATAGGTACAGACGAAAAGTGGGACGGATAAATGGACGACATTCGTCCGACTGCTTGGTCGGGGAACACATAATTTATTAAGGAACCTGCCATCGTTCCTCCTATTTTGGATATTCAACCAGGAATTAACCTTTTTTTTACCAAAGAAAACTTCTATATTCGTATCGTTGTCTTTTTCTCTTACTTAGTAGTAGATGCAAATATAGCTACATTCTGCTCGTGTAACGACTATATCCTTCAATTGGGTCGTTTTTATGATGCAGCACGTTTTGTTCGTCTTTCTTTCCTAGTGGAATTAGATAAATGTCAGACTATACGTCTTTTTCTTCTATTTTGTAATTGTTAATTATAGCTCTCCGACGTATGCAGGATGCAAGGATAATATAGTTACCTCGTACAACATACTTCAATTGAGCTGCTTGTATGGGTTTACATTCTGTGTATTCAATTTTCTTGGATATTCAAGAAATGAAGTAAACGCTGATCTATATGTCTTTTTCTCTTATTTCATAATTCTTAATTTTACCTTTGCGAGGTGTATAAGGACGATGTAGCTATATGGGTATCCCCGCTCTATAATTTGCCAACTAATAACATTGGTAAATTAAAAAGTTATAACGTGCAAGTTAGAAAATCCCCTCACGCAATCCCACAATTTGACGCCAAATAGGATAATTGAATAACTAGTAACTTGTAAAATTTTATGTTTTATCGTCAGACCTGTTACTGCCATGCAAGAGAATTTAGTAGTATTAATAACTCGCAACTTATGACTTGTAAAATTTTGCTTATGATATTAATTCAACAACCGCAATAACCACATGTTTCGGTGAGATCGTTTCTACGAAGCTACATCCCGTATTCGGTTTTCTCGGAATTCATTTAGCTTCTTCCGTCGGTTATCTCCTGATAATTGCACGGTATCATCAAAGATACATAATTGAAACTGCGTAACGGCACCGTTCCTCCAGCCTGGTGAAGCTTTAGTATCGGCACGTTTCTCGCGAATACGATACCCTCATTCCGCTACTTTTGCTCTCCACCTGTCAGTCCTTTCTTCATCGCGTCCGTGAATCGTCTCACCGCAACTTTTTGTATCGCGTTTCAACCTCACGCGCAGAGAATTCTTGTCGCCGGTGTTTCCCAGGGCGAACCTTCGAGATCCGCAACCGCAAAGGATACATTCGATCGATAGCATACGATAAACCCACAGAGACTCGGCAAAGAAAATATACGCCGAATATCTGTGACATTTTAAAGGCGAGTCCAACGGAAAGTTAATTTTATTCATGTTGAGGTTATTCGATGTGTAAACAGAGAAAACTCGTGGATAAATTGTAAGGCAGAAAATATATTTAAATAGAAGTGTAATTATAAGTAAGAATACAATTTGAGCTGGTCCAGATCCGCACGCTAGCTGTGTTACCCAATAACTGAAAACCCCGAAGCCAACGTCGCCTGTCTACTGTTTATGGTCTGACTTCGTCGCAGTCTTTTGTCTACGCGCTGTCGATGGCTTCAGTGCTTGAGAAAACTAAAAGGACCAAATGTCGACTTTTCTTAGAAGTGGTAACCACTTCAACAATTCAGGTGAGAGCTTCAGAATGAATTATGGCAACGGAGGATAATGGTCAGTTCATTAGTTCATTAGATAGGCCAGTTCATTAAAAAAATGCTCATTAGGATGCATCTGCAATTTTACGAGTAAATTAATATTAGAGGCAAAAGTAAATTTTTAATCAATTAGGGGAGTGATGTACAGATTATATATTTTTATGGTGATCTACAAGTCTATTTTTGATATGCTATATTTTCTATTCGCGATGGTACTTTATTATTGATAAATTTGTATCTCCATAATATCATGTTTTCGATGTGTTTTATGAACGCATTGCGATGGTTTTGTGCAACGAGAATTAGTTTCTTTCTCTGGGATTTTTTAATGATGACAATAATCTAATTTTAACGTCGAAACTGTAATTGTTGATTACATATGACCAGGTTTGATATAGATGTAAACTACTTATGAACGTTTAACGTTATTAACAGACTAAACAGCCAACATAAATCGTACATGCAATATAATCTGATAGAATCCGATAAAACGTCAAGTATGAACACATAATTGCGTCTATAGTAGTGATGTAGACTCTATGACCAGCCGATCGGCGATCTGGTATATCGATGGTGAATAATTGAGGCGTGCACAGCGCGGAATCTCGACGAAGGTTTACGGGAGAATTTCGGTGGCTTTATCACCGTAATCTCACAAAGGAGCCGAAAGATTTTCAGCTGCTTGACATTCCTCGCATTGGGCGAACCCTGTGCGTTCACCGAAGCGTTGATCACTGCTTGCGGAGCTGCCATTCGGCTTCCTACATGAATGCCACGCGTTTACCGGTGCATATGCGTGCATGCGCCAAAGGTTATGTAAGTGGATTAGTCTCGTGTCGTACGCTGTTCTCGTCCTACCATTGTACGTAATTCACGCGTTGATTTGATCGCCTTTTAGTCACCTGATAAAACTATCCGAATACCATTTAACGTGCACGACGTGTTTAATTTATCACTAGGAATTAATTTCATGGAACGTTCCACATGTCTCAGATTCGCTGTTTCCTTTTTCCTCTTTGTCGCAATGAAATCCGACGTTAATGATAAGGTATAGATGCGCGCCATCCGTATACGTTATAATTGATATCGGACAAACGAGAGCCAAAGGCAGCCAGTCGACGTTTATCTGCAATCGATTCTCTGATTAATTCCGCAGCTATCGCTCGAGGATAACGCCAGCTTCGTTATTACGGCGTAGATCTAAATAGAGGGTAGAAAAAAGAAATAAAAGAGGGAAAGGTGAGATCAATTGCGTCCAAGGCGTACGAAAGCCATCTCCGTGGTGGTCCTCGTAGCGTCGTGAATCATCGACGGTGTGTATGGGTGGGAAATAAATTAGCGCTGCGAAAGATGTCAATTCCGATGCGCGTTGTATCGCTCGTTAAAACGCTTTACGACCGGTGTTCGAACGTTTGCGGCGTGGACGGCAGCCACCAGTTCGATGGTTAGCTACGATCAGCCACGACTGTGAACGAAACCCGGCGTGTATCAGCGATAGTTGGAATTGCGGAATATTCTGCGGTCTGGCAAATCGTTTTTCAATAATTGCTCGCCACCGCGTACCGCAAGTACGAGCCATCAGGAAGGCGATAGAAGGAAAAACGCGGATCTAGTCTGACGTTCTCCCGCCTCTGACTGGCTCTCCACCTTTCTCGAAATTTGCGAGCTCCACCCGTCAGACAGTGGAATGTCTAATTGCGAGGCAAAACCTCCTTTAACCTGGTTGCCAGCCGCCCGTACACGATCGCCCGTAACTCGTGCCAGGTTAGTCGATCGTTCATTAAACGTCTATTTTAATGAAACGTTACGTCGTTTTCTTCCCCTTCGTCTTTCATCCGATTAAATTGACTCGAATTCTTCACTTTTCACGTCGAAGATCACGTAGAAATACAAAGATTGATTTATCGAACTGAAAGTTTTTCGTTAGACAATCTGATACGTGTTCGACGTCCGACTGTTGTAATGGTGGCTTGACGCCGAACGGATCGACTAATTTAGTCTCTGACTTGTTCATCGAACTATCGACCGCAGCTCGCAGGAACTTGCTGCGTATGAATCTTTACCGATCCTCGCTGCAATCAATCTTCTGTCAATTCACTTGGTAAATCCGGATGTACCAGTCGATTCAGATAGACTTTCTGTATAATTAAATTCAAACTAAAAGTCAATACCTTCACAAGCAATTAAGGAACAAATAGAACCCACGCGTGTATATATACTGCTTTCATTATGAAGTTCGCCGTCTGTACTTTGATTCATAAAAGAAATCAGTAAACATAATTAATTTCTTTCAACATGTAGCAATACGTAAGATATTTCAAAAATTCTTATCAGTTTTTTGATTCTTTGAACGATTCAATCTCTTTAACTTGTAGCGGGCAAGTATTGTAAAAGATTCATGGGGTCGATGACATCTTATTACAAGGAAACCCCTGGAGTTTCGAGGACAACATGGCAACGAAGATAGTCCATACGCGTCTCGTGGGAATCGAACGAGCTCGGTTAAGGGTATCAGGTTTCTCGAAAACGATCGAAACGTGGGTACCCGCTTCTTCTCTCTTGTAAAATAACACGAGCGGATGATACCGTGAATTTGTCATATTCAACGGCGGCGATCTTTCATCGTCGGTGCTTCGAATCGTGTACCGTTTGGAAAAAGCTCGTCCGTCACCATTAATTTGTCTAGAACGCGATGTCGTGGCTTGTTGATCTCGCGCGTCGCGATAAGTCGAAAAAGCGAAGAAGCGACGTCGAGGCCAGGACGCGGCGGAAAAAGCGCAGTCGCGCGTGATTTGTCTAGACTATCTGCCCTTTTTCATCCGGTCGCTTTGTTTCGCTGGGGCGACCAGAATTTCTGCCCAGTCGTTTCACACCGACGCTATCATTTTCACGGAGAATTCTCCGGAGAACAAGAGAAAACGCCTTCGTGTGAGTTTCTTCCACCATATTTAGTCGTACATCTCCCCTATTCGTATCTTTTAACGCGAGCAACTCGAATCTGCCCCAGTTTCTATAAGAAATACATAACCTTGTTTCTCGATGGTTGCACGTCCATCGAGCATCGCGCGTGCTCTGACATTGGTGAGAAAATACGTATCAATGGACCGTCGTATAATACGGAAGAGAGAGGAATAAAGGAGGGAAAGAAAGCAGAACAAAATCATTACGCTAAAAGCGACTGGGTTTCGTCGGCGCACGGGGAAAGACAAAAAACGAAATTATTCCAGCGGGGATAAAAGAAACCTTGTCGGTCTTTGTCGGGGAAAATGCACGCGACCATTTTTCGTTTTCTCTCGAAAACTTTTCGACGCGCCAACTTTCCCTCCTCCTTGGCCAACTTCCGACCGGTTGCCTTCGCTACTCTACGCGCGCGCGTATACCATATCACGCCACACCGCGTCGTGCCGCGCTAAACTACACCAAGCCAAACCACAACCGACACTCGAGAGAAAGAGGTAAACTATAAAGGTGTAGCAGGCGTCGAATAAAGTTTTCAGAGGCGAGAAACGCGAACGCGTGTCGGTATCGACAGCATTGCATTGGAACGGAGTCTCATGGGGGATCGAAACGGGCAGAATACAACGAGGTGGATCGCGTTGTTAGTTTACAGGCTCCGTCACCGCGGGAGACTGCAAAGCGGAATTAATAACCGTTCCAACCCGGTAAAATACACCGCAACGGACCGGCACCGCCACCCCGCATCTCCATATAATGGGTCGGACGACGAGCTGCCGGAGATACTCGCATCCGCGGCGGAACACCGTTAAGTAAGCTTGCACGTTGTTAATAAATTACAATGCACCCGAGACATTAATTATCGGCGGCGGATTCGCGCTGATCCCGCTGACGCGCCGCCCCAAGCAACGGGAAACAATTTCTAATTACTCCAGGTCACGGGGTGAAGTCTAACAACGGGCAAAGAGACATCCGCTGAAAAAACTAATAGACCAGACGGGACCGTTCGCGCGATATTGTGCTAGATGGCAACTTGTACTTGTATAGGTTGTTTCAGCTATTGTGGTATAATTGGGCGAGCGCGGCCGGTTTCTCGCGTAGAAATAAGTTGCAAGTGCGGGATAATGTTTCCGCATGTTCCCTTGGACGATGCTTTGAACAGAAACAACGAAGCTATGCACTTTATCTGCAGTTACCAATTTCGCATAAAATCTTTATCTGCAGTTATTAATTTCAAATAAGAAATCTGATTTTCACAAATTTATCTATCATAAGGAGTTGGCATGATCGACAGTGAAGTAGTATCTAGTAATAGCAGGAAGCAAATGATTAAATTGTGAAACACGAACCGAGAAGTAATACACGTGCACTTGACAGACCCTCAAAAACACAAAGTCTTTATCTTTCTACACAAGGAACTATCTTTTACTTAATTGTATCACGTCGTAAACATGCTGTACATGTTCTTTTCTAAGAACAAATTCCTCGAAGCTCCTAATTTACGTCTGCTATCGAGAAGAAAAGGTTGGCACGCGATACGCGCGAAAGGAAGGTGTTAATAGGTATACTTAGACTCTGTAAACGTGCGCGTGTGTCTATAGCGATCATCGATGGGTGCGTGACATTTTAATTGCCGTCAGAATTGGAAGTAGAATACCTTGCATTCCCGAAATCAGCGTGCGAAGACGTCAACAAGCCAATCCCTGGCACCCTTCTGTTGAACCTTTCGTTTTTTCGCGAAACCTAACTATACGTGCTCGAGAGAAATTCCAAGAGACATGCCTTCGTGTCCTGCCTTAGTCGATCGTCCGTATTTTCTCGGTTGACTGAGCCGGATCCCGTGAAACCTGTTACTAATATTTATCCTCGAAGTGACACCGGAGATCGGTATTCGACACGGCACATTTTATTTTTCCGCGGGTCTCACGCGGCAGCGAACGCTTGTACCGCAGGGGTGGGCCCAAACTGAAGAGAGACTCGACCTGTCTTCTCTCGTTACAGCTGTAAATCGGTGTGTCCGGTCTACGGGCGGAATTTATTTTGCGGATAGGATATACGATAGCTGTAGTATGCAAATCGCGGAGACGCACGCGTGACTTTATTGGCCGTGACACGTTACATACGCCCGAAGCAAATGTAAGTCGCAGAGTAGAGAATGGTTTCGCCTAGAGTTCGTCTGGTTGGTCGCCGTCGACCAAGAGGGATGAACAAAAACAGAGAAATGTTAAGAGAGGTTGTAGATAGATAGATAAAGAGAGAGAGAGAGAGAGAGAGAGAGAGAGAAAGAGAGAGGGTGGGAATGGGAAAAGCAAGAGAAGCGTGACGTGTTACACTGTTCGGCTCGTGAATTTATTATAACGGTGCCGGTAATTAAATTCATGGGATTCCGTGAAGTTTTTACACGGTCCACCATCGAACGAAAACGTTCGTCGTCTGCGATTTTACCGATTCCAGTATGGAAACGGCTTCCAAGGGATAATCCATGAAGGAATTTGCTCGAGGCCGCGTTATTGCTGCCTGTCGCCAGTGACGGGCCGGCGAAAATGTTTTAATTTTATTCGTCGGTCCCGGCAGTCAAGCGTCAAGAACGTTCCACGCACTATCACCTTCGCTCGATCTCTTCGACGCTCGTAATCCTTTCGGTCTCTCGAATTTCCTCTCCTTCCTCGTCTTCTTTTTTCACCTTCTTTGGACCTCTTTTATCTCGTTTGGTGGCGCGCGCTCTTTTGACTCTGTTTGCCTGTCGTCGTTACCTATGTGGTTGATGCGCGTTGACGCTCGGAAAACCGTTGATCTATCGCGGACATAAAGCGAAGAAAAAGATACCGAGCTCTCTTTCATGGAACTCGTCGTGGTTGAGAAGGTGTGACGCACGCTCGAATTAAGCGGGATGCTGCCTTCGAAGATCCCTTGTCTTGATCGTCCTCGAAACCACAAGGTAAACGCAGGGGGTGGCATGGCTATGGAATACGAGCCTGTCTATATAGCCTGCAACCGTATTCTAAATTTTCGGTGATACGATTTTCTTCGGCCCTTCGTTTTTGCGTGTTTCGTGTCAGAGTTAATTATTGTTATTGGCTCTTCGAGCTGGTGTATAATGGGGGCAGGTATTCGACTTGGATATTTTTATGTCTCTGAAGTAAAATAAGATAGGCACAAGATGAACAAAGTTTCGCATCGCTTGAACATCGGTACGCTATTTAAAAATTTTATATTATAATATTCTAAGTTTATGTCGCTTATATCTCTATGAAAAATTTGCGCGTTCAAATTAAAAACATTTGTTAAAGCGAGTTCTCCTAAAACCGTAGCCATCTCATCGACCATGAAGAATTCGATTCAAAGTTGGTGTACGATGTTCACGGTGTTACAAAATGATTCCTCGACCAGCAATTCTACAATACGAGTTCGAAGAAGGATTCTCGTTAGGATACGATCGCGTTATTCCAGTCGGTACGATTAATGTCGCCGCTGTTTAACGTACGTAGGTACCGATCGGGGGTCGAGTATATACATAAAGCAGCGGCACAGTCGGTTGCATTCATTTGGACAATTTAAGCGGGTAAGGAGAAAACAATCAGGGTTCGGGATCGAGTCGAGTTTGGGCTCACAAAGGCACGACGCGGTCGCACAGGAGAAGCGGTAGCGAGAGATGTCGAACGAGGAGGCCCACCTCTGGGCGAGAGAAGGTGGAACTCCTCCGCGCTCGTGGTCGACGACTGATGTTAAAGCGAGATGAATACATTGGGCAAACTGTAGTGTAGCGAGAAAGAGAAAAAGAAAGAAGAGTGGAAAGAAAAGCAACGCAGCAAAGAACGTGCACGAATCGAACAACGGGGACGGTACGTGGACGAAGATGGGACCCGTTATGGAGATGAGAGGGGCGATGGACAATGGGTTTTGGGCCGGGCCCCCTGAATTCATAATCCTCATTCCTACGGCGCACAATGATCCAAATATGTTTTCTGTATAACAAAACGCTTTCATAAATGTTTATCATCAATTTAAATATTATCTGATGCGGGTGGCATTCGCCCAGAGTAGCTCGGTTACTACCGTTGGATCGACGTCAACTACTCTTTTCGTATCTCTGTCCCTCCACCAAGGGCAGATGAAGAATGGCTTTGAGATTTTTCACTGCCTACCGCAGACTGCTTTTACGTCTTTTAGCTTTCGCCTCATCCCATCGCCTCGACGACGACTTCTTCTTTCTACCTGCCCCCTCCCTGCTCCCTCCCCCTACTCTTCTTCACTTCGTCGGACTGGTAGAAGTTACGAATGAATTAGATCGAGAAAGAGCAAACTCTCTCATGGCTCGTGTTCGATCCTCCGCTCAGCCGATGAACGGTAACTTTTTAAACCCAACCCGCTTCGCGGACGGTGTTCTTTATGTGAACTATTCCATATCAATCTTCCTAGCTATCGATATCATGACACTATTGCCGTTTCGCCAACTTTCTAGGGAATGGCAATGACTATCGATTCAACATTCATAGAAATTAGAATTTCAAACCAATTTCGTGCGCAAGATCTGTATATTAGATTTCTGTATATTAAATTTTTATACTATAGTTCCAAAAAGTATTTGCACAACAGTATTTAGTAATTAATTAGGTGTAAATCTTGTATTATTTAGTAGTAGTTTCATATGACTACAAAAAATTAATACTTCGAAAGTAAAATGTAAAACTTGGGAAAAGATACTTCATTGGAAAATAAGGGTATGTGTAAATACTTGTGATAGCCACTGTCGATTCGAAAATTATTTGTCTAAAATTAGCAGCAAAATTTTTATTATTCTAATCTTTTATGAATGTGGTTGTTTGGACGAATTGGATATTTCTTCGATGAAAATTTGTTTCGCAACGATTGTTCACTGGCAGCCAACTTCATGTATCGAAAATGCTTCGCAGGGTGATGGAGCGACGATGATTATTATTCTACCTCGAGGTGATGTCACAGGCCGACCATTTTTCTTTCACGGTGTACTTGTATCGCGAGTCAGGCGGAGTAGCGAGATATTAAATACGATGAAAATGATTTATGAGCGTGAAACGCTTTCTGGGATTTTCTATTGTTACAGGCGCGCGGTCGCCAACGATACTCGAGCAGATAATTTACGAACACTCGTAATTATGTCAAAATGATCAACAGGAGGGACCTCTGTGTTGCGCGTAACGATAATCCTACAAAATTTACCAATGAGTACATATTTCCGATATGGAACGGTGAATTTAAAATTGAAACGTCGTTCGTACGATACGACGAATGTGAAAGTTTCATGTATACGTTCTGTTATTTACATGAATCTTTATCCACTAGAGAACAATTAAAATATGAAAAATAGGCGTTACACAGAGAAGCTTATTTTTTAAAGAAATAACGTCGCCTTTCTGAATCACGAAATATCTTATCTACAGAGAGAAGCTATTAGCATAGCAGCGATACGAACATAAAAGTAACAATAGCTTATTTTCAAGAAAAAGTTTCGCGACATAAAGACATCTTTCTTTGTGCTGCCATTGTCGGATTATAATACCATCGAAACGCATTATCGTGCGGAATAATGCGGCAACAATTGTCAATAGAATCGAACGATCAAGTCCACGAGGAACGATAACGGTCGACGATACGATTGTAGACTGAGACACGAAGGGAAATGGATTCCCCCCGCGAAGGCGACGACGTCGTAACGCGCAATATCTCTGGAAAACAAGCGACGGAGCCGAGAAAGAATCGAATAAATTAATACTTAATCAGGACAGTGGCGAAATGCAGCGGGGGAGAAAAAATAGAAGAAACGATGACAACGATGGCGCGGGGTGGAAAAAGAAAATTTACGAGGAACGGACGTTTCGCGTTTCCACGATAATATCCTCGGGTGTCTCGTGATTAATGCAGCCGCTCAGTCGGTGAAAAGACGGCGGTCTTACAGCAGGATCGACTCGTGATCCAGAAAAACTAGCTGCACGGGACGGAAAGAATAATGGCGTCGCGCACTGATGACTCCTTTCGAAGCAAACCTCAGCGTCGCGACGACAACGGCGACTGTTCGCGTGGCCCCCTTCGTGGGAAGCTTTAAACTGCCGGCAGACATGAGCATGTAATACCGGGATCCTTCGTTCCGCGCGCGACAACGATCTGCGTGCATTCGCTGCAGAGTTTGGTTCCTTCGAGCGGAACACCGGTGCCGCGCGTATCAGTTCGTCGGCGACAGGAAATTTACCGTGCACGGCAAGTGGTATAAGTGGATGCTGGTTGAACAATTACCACGAAATCCGAGGCACTTTGAGTCTGAAATTTCGTCAAACTAGGTCTGGTCTAGATTTGATTTCGTCTTAGAAGCAGTGAAGGTGTTCAGACAGAGAGCACGTTAAATGAATTCGGTTCGCTATGTTACAGAGAGACTAGTATTGTGGGCGATAGAATACGCTAATATTGAGACACGATATTGCGAGATTGTAAAATCGGTCAAAGTAATTATGTTTCCGGAGTTGTGACTAAGGGATTGATAGAAATTTCCTAGGATTATGGTTAATGTTGTACGAAGAAACTTTCAGTACATAATTAAAATTTATATTGAAGTTACAACTTCTGCTTTCTCGTCCTTAATCTGTTGAAATGTAATCGCGACTAACATTTGTAGTACTTTTGCTTCAAGTATATCCTTTTCATTGTATGGAAGTCTAAAACAATTTGTCCTAAATCGGTTTTATTTCCACTTACAACGCTATGACAGATGATTTAAATTATAGTCTCGTTATATCATGACCCATACTATACGTGCTAATCAATGAAAATTTATGTTGTACTAAATTAGCTAAGTCGGAGAACATCTATTATATAAGTAACTGAGATATATTATAGTATAAGTGTATACTGTACGCCATACAAACGATTCTAACAGTAAGAGCTATTTATTGTTCACATTGGCGGTAGCACGCACCGATATCGACATATTACTCACACGGAAGGATAGGTAGTATAGCCAGGAAATCTAGGTTAGCGTGAAATTTGTAGTTACCAGCTTTTTGATATTCATGAAACTTTTTACCCGTATCCCTGTTTTGTTTTTCTTTGCCATCCCGTGCAATCTTTTGCAACTCGCCGACCCGTAATTGTCTTCATCTGTAACAAGTCCAGAGCTACCGCTTACGATTCCAAGGCAATACGGGGTAATGTCTTGAATAAAATATTTCCGCTATCTGAGACGTCAGTCGCGCTCAATCTCTGCAAAGGCGATACATCCGCACGGTACATCCAACATTCATTTTCCTGCCGTTCGATAATTTCCAGTAAATTCTCGGGATTCGAGGCACTGCTCTCGATAATGCGCCACTCGACACCTGCTTCTATCTTCTACTCCATCGGCGAGGCTTTCTTCGCAGCCGGAGTAATCCTCTCGGAAATCGCTCATAGACGAAACCTTAAAGTGGTAGTCGAGGAACGAATTGATTTGCAAATGGAAGAAATCGACGGGAGTTGCGCGTCGAGTTCCTTCTCGCTGCTTTTCATCGACGCCCAAGACCTTTGACTTCCAACACCAATTTATGCAGACCCATCACCGTAAAACGTGCACTACCGTCGATCCTCTAAGGATGGTTCGTAACGAAACGATTTTCACGCCTGCCTTCGCACGCCTTACTTTCTTTTCGAGTCGTTGATCGATCAAAACTTCCAACCTCCGATAGGGAAACAAATTTCACAGCAGACACAGTCGAAAGTCATTCATGGAACGAACGGTAACACGAAAGAGGGGCATCGTACTTCAGTACGATTCTTGGGCTGGTAATTGTAATTCAGCCGGCGTACACAGCTTTACTTTCGATCGGCGAGACGCACGAATTTGTCGGGATTGTAATCCTCGCGGGGGCAAATGGAATACGAGGAATCGAAGGTCGTTGTTCTGGCTGAAATATCGATTATGTCGTGCAGGCTGGCCGCGTGCTCGCGGAATCGTGTTGCACGGAACAATGTTTCGCTCGACGCAAGTCTGCTAAATTATTAATCCGGCTTCGTGTAATCGCGCTGTTAAGGTGAAAAGCCGCACAGCGGACATTCTTTGACACGACATCGGCCGTTTACGCCTGATTCAAGCTTTGGAAGCGTGTTACGTATCGAGAGGAAATAGCGTAACCTGGTCAAGAACAGACTCGCTAAAGAAGAAAGGAGTTACAGTGGAGTCTAACAAATGGTGAATAATATTTCGATGAAATGGAACCTGTTGTTTATTTTACTGTAATACGTATACGAAATGTCCCATGTGTGCGCTTTGGGAAATTCGTTGAATTAATTTCATTCTATTTTATCGTTTAATTCGCATCAAAAAATTATTTAGTTCCTTTTCCAGTTGTATTACCAGCGCGTTCTCTAATTTTGGACAATAGAGTCGTAAGTATCAAGCAAACACGTTGAAAGCGTGCAAATCGTCGCGCTAGGAGATTTTGCGGCGGACGCACATACAGATTGAAGCACCGTGGAAAACACGGCGCTATCGGATTAAATGCATCTGCAACTGTTATCTTCCCGTTGATGACTTGGAGCTGGCAACTTCCGCCGCTACATTCTTTCGTTCTCGCGTGTTTCGTCGAGAATGCGTGCTTATCCGGTTTTACTTTCCGCTAACTTTATCAAATGTATGATTTTTCGAGCGACGGAAAGAGACAGAGATAGGAAGAGACGAAAAAGCAGAAGGACGGGGAGAATGAACGAGAACACGTTGGCTGAACACTTGGCTATCGGCTGGATAACATCGATAGGAATAAAGTTATATGCATTTCGTTTTTGTTGCGTTCTTACCGTTGATCCGTGGTATGATTTGCTCTCGCGTTTCCGTTTCACATATCAACTCGATAACTTAAAAGCTTTTCCTGCCTTTCATTCCAATTAGCGGATCGTGCATACGACTTCTCATCCTACTTTCAATGCTTGTATCGACCGATCTTGCGGCTCTCGTTCCCCGCCCACTACTTTCAAAGTAATCGTGTCAATTGTAAACATACGTGTTCGAGTTGTACGGTTTGTCAGGAATTTCGTAGAGCGTTCGATCCGCCTGAAAAATAACTCTACTCTTCGAGCAAAATCCATTCGCTATGAATCCCCCATGGTTGCGTTAAATCACTGTATGCGTAATTGCACCGATTTCAAATTTCTCTCCGACGTAGTGCGATTGCAAATAGATGTACATTTGTCGTTGGTCTCTTATTCGCCTTTCTTCGAAAATTCGCTTTAATTCTTGCATTCTTAATTCCTTATATAGGATTCGCCAGGTTAGGAGTAATACTTTACGAAACTTTTTATGTTCCATAGAGTTTGTTACGCATTACATATATACTTAATAAAATTAAATTATAAATATATTTTTTATTATGTTTGATAAAGCAGTTGTCGCAACTATTGATATTTTAAAGTTTTATTTTAAAGTATTTTATCAGTTAGCGATATAAATAATTAAATGTACATAGATGAGAACTCGAAGTGAATCCCTAAACTTAGTACATTTGGTGATACATTAGGTCAGGTGATAGATTTGCACGGGCTGTTAGGGGCAGACCTATCTAAACCAGGTAGATCTATCCATTCTGCCTATTAAGGAGTTTATAATAAATTTCTAAATCCCCTACCATTCACGGTAGCATCGTAGAAATACCTTTATAGATACGTTGCAGAAGTGATTCAAATCAATCGTAAACCACCTATGTACATCGTCAGCCTCGCTATTTTTCCTCGTAACAACATGACCAATTGCTCGTGACAACACAAGCAAGGAAACGGTTCTCGACTGGCGAATTCCTATCGCATGTTTCGAAGCAACGGATGGCTACTTTCGCGCACGCAATTGCTCGTGCTTAGTTTTGTTATCGCACGAGCACTTGTCATTAACCCTTGTAGCCATTTTGGAGGGCCGGTGCGGCGTTCTCGCGGCAGCGGATAAACACGAACCCATGGGTGCGTGCAGTTGTCGTTATCAATTTTATGATTTCGAGAGAACACGGACGCTCGAATCGTTTCACGCCTGAGAAACGCTGTGGCCGAGCATCGTGTTTATTTATCGGCAACTGATAACGACAACGTCCACGATAGAGGAATGTCCCACGGACGTCGTGTTAATGATTACGTGCTACGGCCGGTGGAAGCGAGCGTGGCGAATAAAATCCGTCGGCCTCGCTGTACGCATTGCGACAAACCGGAGGTCGGAGGTTGCCACCGTGGCGTAGATCGTCGCGCGACGATAATCACTTTATGACGGTTCTCCTGTGTGCTGAGCCTTTTTCTCATTTCGACACGTCAGACCTTTATGAGATTCGTATGTGAAGCATAGGTTGTTAGTTGTTACTTTAATTTATCTTAACTAATATTCTGCATTAATTAATATTAATAAATCTGCATTAAATCGTAAAATTGTTCTTCTATAAAACGTATTTGTTTTACCCGTGACTTTTGAATGCTCCAAATTTAGTTAGTTATTTTGGTCGAAGTACTGTAAATGCCTTAGAGATATTGTGGTTTAATTTATTCAACTACATTCTAATTTAATCTCCTAAGTTTCTACCTTTCAAATAATCTGCATTGGCGCATCTAAAAAAGACAGTGACATCTAGAGTCATACTCAGTCTCAAAAGTCAATTGAGATATATTTATAGTTCTGTATTAAAGGAGACTTGATTCGGGTACGGAAAGAATTTCCACAATAAGAAAAAATATTGCAGGGCTATCATAAAAAAATTTCAACGATACAAACGTAGTAGAAACACATCAAAAAAGAAATCCTAACAACAAAATTTTAAGCATATCTGGGAAAGAATATTAAATAAAAATAACAAGCAGCATTATTATAAAAAATAAATAAATAAATAGATCCAGAATACAAGGAAAGATGTTTAAAAAATAAAATTACTAGTTATAACGTTCTAAGGAATAAATGTCAGAGATTTGTGAATGATAAAGTAAACTTCGGATAAGGTAAAGTTAAACTATAAATCGATGTGAAAATCCACAGAATACCTATATAATATATATGTAGCAACACCTATACACATACCATGTATGATCAATCGCAATAGAAGAACATCTGCGACTACGTTTGATTCCTGATTTGTCGCGGTTCTTCCGGGAATTTCGGCCATCGATCTCGTTCTTGTCGCCATGCGAGCCCATTAAGCGCGATCATTAGCTCCGGTAGGATGCCGCTGTCAGCGTTGGTGACGTCGCGTCGCATTATCGAGACCGGCGAATCGGGACAGAGTAATTGACATAATTGTCCGGCACGTGAAATCGATCGGGCATGCCGATGAGAAGGCGTCAATGCCAAGAAGGGTCTGCACTTACCATCAGATTGTTCGAATTTATCGGACGACCTGTAATACTCAAAGAAATCCACCTTCTACATCTTTCATATAAAATTACATCATTAATTTTGTAAAAATTGCTCCCTCTTCGACAATTTAAATAACTTCTGTTGTCCATATATTTACTGCGTGTAATATTTGTTCAATCTGGCATATAAGGATATGCGTACGAATACGTAGCTCAGAAGGCGACCAACTATTAATCAAACATGAAAACACGTAGTTATTCCGAACAAAAAGTCGAATTATGTTATATGAAATTATATATTATATCGAGTTATATTTCATTTTCTTTGTGAAAATAATGGGGACGGTAATATGCTCGGCACGAAGCTGTTCGTACCGCATCACGGATTTGCTGCCAATTATCTAGATATGTACCTTCCATTCTCTGTCACTGTCATTTCTATTCCGCCATAGAGCTCGCGCTGTCCACCGAATAATTCTTATTACACTCGAAACGATAGGAGACAATAGCTGCCGTCGAAGCAGCGTATTCTACCTAATTGGCATAATTTCTCTCTACGTAGAACCGCAACGCAGATTCACGGCACGATGATGGTAACTGTGAGAAACAGCGGTCACACACATACAACTGGGCTTGATTACATGAACAGACAACCGACCTCGTTGGTTTCGTGTCACTCGATATTATAAAGAAACTTTCTGGCCACGAGTCGCGACATGGTATTTCCGGAAACGTTTTCCTAGACCACGTTTGTTCGTTGGTTCGCTCGTGCGTTACTCTCTTCAGAAAGGAAGTTCGTGAGGAAAACGCGCAAACGAGAACGCAACGACAATTTATTAACGATCACGGCGTCCGATAATTATTTCCGTCGTGAACATGGTCCGGATACAAGCGCGCGTAACCGAACGCGTTCATAGCAATGTCGCGAGAGATTTTCTCCGTTTGGAATCGGGAGATTTGTCGCCGGTCGAGCGTAGAGTATTTACATGAGCGTTAGATCATTAACGCGGTATATAGTCGCGTTGTCCTCTCAGCGTCACCGATGACGCGCCACGTTGGGACGCGACAAGAGCGAATTGGCCCAACGTAATTGCTATAATTTCCCAACGCGTGGAATCTGTTGTTGCAACGTGAGCACACTGTCCACCAAACCTCGAGATACCTGCCCCGATAGAACTAGCAAGACAATTATGTCGTGGACCACGGGCAACGCGCGTGCACGTATGCGTGCACACGAGGCATTGGTAAAATATATGGCACGCGTGTGTCTCGACTGTGGCGATCGAAATCGACGAAACGATTGAATTTACCGAAGATTCAGCGGTGATCGTAATTTTCAATCGCAGATTACGGATCTGATTGCGGATTAAGCGATACTGCCGGGCTATTTGATTACCGGGTATATCGGAAATTGTACTAACAAGTACGGTCGCGACGAAAGCAATTTATTGCTTGATCGGTGAAACGATATCGCGATAACGAGCGTGGTTGGTGAAAGTGGTAGGGGGAGAGGCTTTAATTCATTGACTGCCGTTGATAACTCGATCGAGCTCGTTCTTTCGAGTTTTCCGACTCGTCGAATATATTGAAAGTCGCGTTTCTGCCCTAACGATAAGTAATTCCACACGACAATATTTTAACATAATTCTGTTTCCCGGTAGCAATTGAATCTTATTTTAAGAATGAAACAGGGCCAGAAAAGCGATAAAACACACGTCCTATTTGGCGTTGTTCCTCAGACGCAGCCATTTCAATGCTGCATAAGCTGCACGTCCAAGTTTCACAGGAGAACCGCGCCAAACGATCACCTAAGTGGAAAACATGATTGAACAGAACATTGTTGCTTACAGGAAATTTTCTGATTCATTCCGTGTTCCAAGCCCATTCACCAGGCTGCGACCATAGATCGCGATACGCCTTGTACGATATCGCTGAAAACGACTTTAATTTACTCGATGCAAGGTCCGTTTTTTACCGTGACTTTAAAACGTTCCAATACAAGGGCAGCGGCGCGGCGTAGCTTCGTATATCGTATAATTGCACGCTTACGTACGTCTTTCTCGAAAACATTCTTTCGCTCGTGTGGGCTTAGCCGACCTCCTTCCGCCCATTTAAACTTCGTCTCTATTCTCCACGACATTTACCCGGAACGGACATTGCGTAAATAATTGCAACGCGCGTTGCATAATGAAGTAGCTGTATGGAATCGAACAACTTATGTAGTACCGCGTGTTTTTGCTATAGCATGACACCCACGTGACAATAAACACGAGAATGACAGTCGATGGGAAGAAAAGGCCATACCACCGTGGGACGCGTGCAGCGTGGAAACGACACTCGTATCGCGATAACGTATTATAACAGCGTACACTTCCTGATTTTTTCAATACTTCCATGGGGCAGTGTGTGTAAAATGTAAACGCATGAGCAGAGTTGAACGTTGCATGCAAGAGGATATATAAAACGTTTCTTAGAAACTTTCGCGAGCTCTTGAAGAGAATAAAATGAGAGTAAAATCAGTAATAAAAAGAAATATTGATTTAAAAAATCATGTTCTAAAATGCTGTAAATAATAAATAGTGTAAATAAAAAATACTGTAGGTAAAATACTGTTCTTGATACATATTGGATATATATAATAAAAATCACCATCAAATACATTGATACATATCCATAAGAGCGGTGGTTCGTTTGAAAAACTGACTAATCGAAACAGAAGTTGAAATTTTCATTTAAATCGGTGCAGTTAAATCTATGGAGGAGGCATTGTCGGACTTCTGAATGGCGCAGACATAATTCGTATAATTGCGGAACACTTGCCACTCATCGTTCGCCATTCTTTCGCGATAATATGCAACGTTCTGCGGTATCAACCGCGCTCATACGTGAATGGCAATAAACAGTCGGTACAATGGCTGGTGGGACAAGAAGACAATTGCGATGCATAGGGACACTCACGGAAACGGAACACTCGTTTCGCTAGCGAACTATTTTCACCAGTGAGAACCATGTTTTCTGCATACTCTCCGCGTTCCCCTTTTCACTCTTCCTTTCTGTTCTTCGTGTGCATCGCAAGAGGAAAGCTAGTACACATTGACAGGTTTACAATCGTGGTTGGTTCGATCTGATTTGCTTCTGTCGTTCAGCACGTACTTCGAACGCAACAGTAACCTCTGTGAGTCTTCGAATCGAGAACTGTGAGAAGAGGTATTGTGCAAGTATAAGCTGCACACGATGCAACAAAGAGAGAGTGTAAGAGTAATATGAAGGAGGAAAGTCCGATTTTCCAATCGGTCGTGCGTCGACTGCCAGTAAGGGTTACCGAGGAGAGGAAAAGATATGCTTCCCATTTCCGATGTGGCGGCGGAAATTGAAGAAGTTGCGCGAGACGACAGTGGAAAATATTTATTACTCGGCCGCAGATACTTTTCTTGACTTACGAACTGTTGCGGTTTTTCAGGTCTTTCTCGACTCAGGTTTGTGGTACCACATCATGGCGTTTTAAGAGATAAAATACGCGTCGAGTCTCGTGATTATTCTTGAAAATTAAATAACATACAATATATACGAAGAGGTAAAATTTCTGTCAGTATATGTATAACAGATTGTGTTCTCTTTTGGTGTGGTGTTGCAATGGAAGATTAAAACGACGCTAAGCTGGCAATAAAGAGTAACGTTATAGCCGAGCCAGTTTAAATTCCATAGTGTCTTATTCCGAACGACGCGGATTCCCCGCGTGCTGAGACAAAAGAGGGTAGTTGTTAGCTATCAGCGTGCACAAGCAAGACCCTTCCTGTCCTCCTCTTCTCTCTGTTTCGCTTGGAAGCCTTCACGCTAAGCGCGAAGGCAATATCGGACTGAGCTTTTCAAAGCACGATCGTCGCGTTCTCAAAGCGAAAGAATGGTTCTTGTTTCTTCCAGGAATTCGAATTTTCTCCTAGATTCACTGCATTACATTTTAAAGCAGTTCCATGTCCATTGCAAATGCTGATAGCGGAAAGACAAGAAAGAAAAGAAAGGTGTAAGAAGATCGAAAAAGAGCAACGAAGGAGAAAAGTAAAGAACGAAAGAAGAGGAAAAGCCGGAAGGTTGACCAGATCGTTAATAAAAATCTGGGCGTGCTAGAAATCTATAAGAGTCGAAACGAGCACCGTCTGCTACGCTAAGTAACTTTGACAATATCGTTCTTTTCCTGAGTTCCTACACCTGCGCCCGGTTTTTTTTATCGCTAAAACAATTTCTTGTTTTTGCCATCCGACTCCCTCACGCATGTGTCCGCCCGCTAAATTTTTTATTGCAAACGTTTTATATTCTATATCCAATCAGAACAGGCTACAGTTGCCACGTTAGTTCGAATCTTTCACGCGTCGAGGATAACATAAATGGATATTCTCGAGTTCTTCCCTTCTTTTTTCCCCTCTCCGTTTTACTTTCCTTTTCTTTCTACCTCTTTATACACTGTATTTTCGTTCCCGTGTACGCTTCCATCTGAAACTTGCAGGTGAGACGAATGGCGAGTCGAAGAATGTCGGGACAAAAGGAGGCCAGAAGCATAACACGCGTGACTCGTTCGAGATCACGGCGCACGGTTACGCAGGTACCGGCCGGTTCACGTGGCTGGTAAATTAAATTCTAATAAAGCTCGCCGAAACGGGAAAGAAAAAAGTAGTCGAGTAGTGGTCCACCAGCGAACAATGGCGTTGGAAGGCGTCGCAGGCAGCGCGTCTTCGGCCGACACGAACCGCGGATAATTATATCGAGACGGTGACCAGGAATTCTCGCAGAAAAACTTGTCTTCGGTCCCTACGGTGCTCGCAGTGCCGCCATGGGACGGTTAACTAACTCGCCGGCTACGTCGCTCAGGTGGTAGGTGTGTCGCTTTCGAAACGCGTCGGCCCCGTGTAAAAAAGGTGATCGGTGAAAAAGACGGCGCGGCGAATAGTTTCATTCCTCCTGTTCCCTGCGGACTTTGCCTGGTAGCACGGTTGTCTCTTGTCTCGTTCGGAAGCTTTGATATCTTTCTGCGTTGGTGAATAGAACGGGGACAAGAAACCACGCAAGAAACAGGAGTGATTCAACGTTATTAATGAGAGATTCGGTTAATGTCTGATGTATGGAACGTGCGAATAGTTTACAAGAATGTATAGGATAAGGTAGAGTTATTTGAGTCAAGCTGCGCAATTTGCTTTGTAATCTACGTTTGAAAATAGATTATTATTAAAAATGGGTAAGTGATACAAACAATCTCATGGTTGATTTGTTCGAATCATTTTCTCGTTTCTAACATTTTCTCTGATTGCAGTTAATATGGCTACACAATATTTCCTCATTCTTTCGTTATTACGTTAAAAGCTAATGGTTTCTTGTAACATACGTCAAGCTTGATTATTTTGTGCAAAGTTCAAAATGGGATTTTAAACTACTGAACCTTAAATGAAGTTAGTTAGTTAGTATTACTTGAGAGCTTGGAAAAGCTTGTTCGATAGAATTTGTTCTGCTGTAGAAGTTCTTCTCGGAAATGATTTCAATCTTCTTTATAAATTATTCTAACGTTTTTACTATTGGATGGATAAGAAGTTTAACTCAAAATTGTTACTCTTTTCAGGATCGACACGTGAAGAATTCTAGCAAGGATCCGCAGATGGACTCCAGCCAAGACTATTCTCTGCTACTGGGTTACGAGAACAAGACGCACACAGTTCTTCGTTTCAGCAGACGATACGATACGTGCGACCCGCGGGACCTCAAGATCACGGTAGGTGGTTTGATTTATATGGCTTCCGGCGTGAAAGATAATTTCGCGTAGCGCGCCAAGTGCTCGCCTGAGGATCGTTTGACAGATTTACGAGAAAAATTGAACAGTCGAGCATGATGCCAGCCGGTCGAGGAGGAATTATTTATCGCGGTTCTTTAGGAAATTGTGCACCGCAGCTATATACAGCGCGCTAAATAATTAATCCCTTCTGTTGGAATGGCAAGCGTATGGGTATACATCACGATCGAAGTACTTAATTTCGCGATCCTGCAAAATTGCCGTCAATTTCGTAACTGTCTCGCGTTTACATACCGTCACCGGACTGTACAAAAACAGAACCACGAATCGATATTAACCATCCGTGTCATTTCGCCGTAAATTTATCGTGAAAACCTGGTATTTTACAACGTTCAAATACATATATTGCTTGATGATATAAATTACATTTTTTAAAGAACTACTAATCTAGAACTGCCTTGCGATCGTTAAAGCATTTCTAATATGATCTTACGTAAGATTCAGATTTGTTGTTTTTCCAGTTACTCAAAGTTTATGCATTTAGCTATATTTACTGAGGTTTTTATTAAGCCAGAAACGTAATTTCATGTATCTATCTGCTTTTATAATATTACTTTTAATATGGCAATTAATATATGCCAGATATAATTACAGGTTGGTAGCACGTCCTTTTTATGAATAACGAAACTTAGTTACATATTAGAAACCATTTTTATTCTTCAACATAAAATTGAAACGAGAAATCACACGTATCAATAGTGATTGTTTCACATTTGTTTTTCTCACTGTGCAAAATGAAAGTGCCTAATGTTAGGAAGATGTGATTGAATCGGACATGATCTAAACGCTATATTCAAAAATATTTATCTCAATACGAGTGATTAGAATTATAGCAAAGTAGAAATTAACGCGAGGCGATGGCGCGACATAGGATCGCCACAGTAGCGTCCGACAATGGGAAATCGTGGAAATACGAGCGCGATTCATTACACGTCGCAATTAACGTTAATTAACCGACATTACGGGTAGCAAATACGCGGCGTAGCGGCAGCAAAAGTGTCAGGAATTTCACGACGGTTCACGGTCGGCTAACGAGAACGAAGTAGTGCGTCGGCGTTACGGAAAGTCGTGGGCGGTATGCAGAATCATTAGCGAGCCAAAGAGGGGAGTAGAGAAGGAGGAGATATTAACATAGGCCGGTGAAAATTCAAAGACTCGTTATCATCAGGCAGCCTTCGTTCCCTGAATTCCACGCGGCGGAATAGGACGACCAAGCCGACCTAGTTCTTTATTTCGCCAGTAATTAACTCAGAAATAGATCGAGCCATGATAGAGCCGTTTAATCGGTTGGTACCGCGGCTTCAACTTCAATAGAAGAGATTATACGCGTGTTGCGAATCGCTCGAACTTTGTACATACACCCTAGAAATTTATGGCAGTGTAGCAGGACAGCGGACGTTTTGCGTTGAACCACGATGTGCTTTCGAGGGACTGGTCGCATAGCTAATATCGCTATTGATATGCAGTTATGTCTTCCTCTGTCTTCAGTCTATTTTCAAACATAAGCCTAAAGCTATGTCTTTGCCGAAGCAACGATGACGAATATTTTGCCGATTTTCCATGCTTTTTGAGAAAGTTGCTACTTGTTGCCTGTTTCCACTCAAAGCACTAGAGATTAAGGACAAATAAGAAACACATGAAGCACGTCGCGACAGAAACAAATGTTCCTTCCAAGTATATTTGTTGATTGTTTCATAGCACAACTCGTTGCTAGGAACAAATGTCGCTTTGGAACCGCGGACAAAATTGTTTGAAACATGCGGCAACAACGGCCGAAAAGTTCCTCGTTATTGCTTCAACGAGGGACGCATCTTAGGGAAAATACTATTAATGGATAAAGACAAGCTAATTAACAAAGACATAGGACGAGATGGACTTAATTAGGCTTAGAGAAGTTACAAGTTTGTCGAACGAATTAGTCGATGAACGCGTATAATTACATATTACTAATTGTCGTTTAAGGGCCAGTAACATGAAAACGGTAATTGAACGTTTCCTTTGTCCACATCTTCATTCAAGGTTGTTTCGCGTTAACTCTAGTACCTATACGTAGACTCGTGAAACTCGAGGCGACTATAAACCGATCACGAACTTTGGAAATAATTGCACAGTTTATGTTTTGCGTGGTAATAGCGTTTATAAGTCGTCGACAGCCGTGGTAGTCGATAGTCGACGAATGTCACCGGGAACATGCATGTACCAAGTCTGGCAACGACTCGACGGACGACGAATATTCGCTTTCTGTGTTCGTGTAAATAATTGACGCGTGGAACGCAAATATTAGCAGGGAACGAAGTGAAGTCAGTGAGAAACGCTGTCACGTTTACACGAAGAAATTCCTCTGGATTGGACGGTGCAAGTCTCAAGACTCGCGAAATAGGATTGCTTTGTCAATAGAGTAATTACACATCGTTTTCGTAGAGAACAAAATTACTTTAACATCTGTTTATTCTACTTTGGATAAGAAAAATTGAAAAGACGAACCAACCAAGCTGGTTACCGATTCTAAGGACTCGAGTGTACAAATTAATTAGTCGGAACAACTGTTCAAAATTCTACTGAATAACTGCACACGAACAAAGTAAATCGGTTTGTCGATCCTGCGAACTCGAGGAAGTCTACGTTATGTAGATGAAGATTTCAGAATCTCGTTGTCGCTCAGTCCGATCTTTTCCACGTAGTCGCTAAACAGAATTTAGAAGAAACAGGCAGTGGCTACTTCGCGATCTCGATCTCGAGAATCCGTTGCGAGGAAACTGAACGTGGCGAATGCAGCGACCGCAGGAATATCCATCTAACAGTTGAGTCATCAAAATACTTGGGTGCAAAAATAAAACGAGCCACCGCGGGTCGAGATTGTATCGGGACGACAAACGACTAAGTCAGCTCCCCTTTTCTTTTATCTGATCGCGTGACGTATCGGTACCTTACATGATATTTTTACGTGTCACGTTCGCCTCGTAGGACGACCCTAACCGGTAGCGTGGTGGCTCTCGCGGAAGGCACCGCTGAATCCGTAGGTGGATCGAGATACTTTAAACGGACCAGCGAGGTTTGTTACAGCGTACGTTTATACAGGGTTATCGGTGATCGCTGAATCACCAAGCGAAACGTACCAAGCTTCTTTGTCTCGGAACAAAAGTTACGGTTGAAGAGATTGTGGTACGATCGGCCACGGGGTTACCTGTGAGTAAATAGGTCGAACTGTAATACAATGTACTTTCCTATGAGACATCGTCGCGAAAAACTCATATGCTCTCATCGTATTAATTTCAATTCCATAAAATTAAATTATAGTATTTCAAAATAGACGAAGAACGAGAAGGAAAAGAAATTTAGTTTCAATGACTTCTATTACAGAATCATATAGTTACTATTTGCTGAATGGGAAACTATAAGATAAACAAATTTTAATTATATGCATCGAAAGAATATACGTACACGTAAAATTCTTAACGCGGAGACGTATTTACACGGCAATCTGACAGTCGATCGACGTAGTTGACATAGTAGTCGAGACAAAATACGAGCTTAGTTTATACGAACGTAAGACAGAAAAGAATTTGTGTCGTGGTACACGTCGATTTCGCGTCAAATTATCGATACTCTGCACAACTACCTAGCGGCGTTTCTCATGTATCCGTGTGCTGCTGCAAATTGGCAATAGGTACATACGAGACGGGTTGTCGCCGGTACGAGGCTTCGAACCATTGTTATTTCTACCGACAGCCATGGCGGATTAATCGAATGAGCATCAAATTAAGCGATGTTCCGTTGTAACAGGCTTACATGGAAGAGGGCTTCGATTGCATATTAATATTGCGCAGCTGGCCTCGCCTTTGCTTTAGTATGCAGACGGTCTCATCAGCGGTACGTGAAATTAAACTTGACTACGTCGTAGACGACACAGATGTAGCCAAGGGAGCAGAGATTCTTACGAGGTCTCTCTTACTTACGGGGCGGTAATTTTAGCGCATCACTCTTGTGTGTGCTTGTAATTAGTTCATTAACGAATGTGTACGTGGGCCGTACGGTCATGACAAGGAGAAACGAGTGACGTTGCGGCGTGCATTGAAATATGTATTTTTCATAATTAAGCTTGTTTACCTGGACGAGCGCGAGTTGCACGAAGCGGAGTTATGCAAACCAGTAATTATTTCGTTAGCCATGGTGTGCTGTCGCAAACGAACCCTGACGACCGAGGCAGAGTTTCTAACGCGAGAATACAGAGTTCTCTCTGGCGT
Organism: Bombus vancouverensis nearcticus; assembly: GCF_051014615.1. Lineage (NCBI taxonomy): Eukaryota > Metazoa > Arthropoda > Insecta > Hymenoptera > Apidae > Bombus > Bombus vancouverensis. The sequence goes on from NC_134920.1 coordinate 2,836,889, forward strand.
GCGGAGATTCTCCGACTCACGCAGAAATGTAAATATTCCTGGAAGACGTTCGCGTAAGACGTATATTTACTTATGTAGCGTCGTGAAGTGTCGTGGAAGAAAACGGAACAGAAATCGAACAGAAACGATAGAAGTTGTGTAAACGGTAGCCTGTGTTGACTTTTCAGTCGAGACAAATAAATATCCAACAATTGGATCTACGACCCAGTTTTACGTATGCTCGCGGGTCGCGCGGTCAAAGTGAATGCTGTCTTGGTCCTTTGCATGCGATAAATTTCCCGATGAGCGGCAAGCGCGACACGGCGCAGCGGGACGTGCTGGAGTCAACGAGCGGCGAACTCCTGCGTCGGATGTCGACGATAGAAACCGCAAAAGTTCTACGGCACGTAGCAACTGGGTTCCCCTTTGAGAAGGAGCAGCAGTCGGGCAAGGATTTTGCGGTCGGGTAGTATTATGCAACCCAGACCTGACTGGCAATGGAACCGACGTCACTGGCAGTTTCCACTTTGCAAGATTCGTAGTCCGGTTTTTCCATGTTCCTGTTTCACTCTCTTTTTCACGTGATATCCTCTCTAGTGTGGTGACGGAAAATCGGCACGAATTGTAAAGAGGAAGAGAGAGAGAAAGGAATGGATACAGAAGGATTGCGGTGAACCAGAAAAAAGAGAGAAACGCAGGAAGGAAGAGAAGCAGAGAGAGAGAGAGAGAGAGAGAGGGAGAAATCGGCCGATTCGTACGTACATATTCGGAGAAGCGCATGGAAAACGAAGAGGTCGAGGAGGAAAACCGCGGAAAAACAGAGAGGATGGAAATGAAGAGAGTTCACGCTAGCTAGAGGATATGCACGTGAACGTTACTGGTGCGGTGGGGAGATTGGTGTGCCTTGCAGAGGGGATTGGCTAGCTGACCTCGTTCTGCTTCTATTCGCTTCCTATCTGTAGCCGTATCTAGTTTACCACTTCACTCCCTCTGGCTGGCTGGTTGACTGGCCGGCTCTATAGTAGCCAACGCGAACTTCCTGAATAAGGTCCTCCCTCGACACTAGAACTGATCGCTATTCCGAATGGTTCGGTTCGATGTAAAAGGAAAATCGAATTTGACCGATGCCTTTGGGATCGACAGGGAAGAGGGGTTTGGACTAAGGGGGTGGAGTAACGGGAGAGTCGCCAGGTGGGCTGACGATCTTATTGGGTGGATCCGTAGCGTCGTAGCAGAGGGCGCCAGGGGGATTTGCCGGAAGCTACTATCCGGTACGACGGGAAATCGAATCAACGTGGAAGGAGATTCCGCGGGCCCTCCGGCGCCAGATTACATACGTTTGGAGACAATTATTGGCAGAAATTCGATTCCTCCGTCACGCAGCCGAGACTGAATTGTTGCGTTAATCGGTCATTTCGATGCTATTACGCGTAGAATGGATTGTCCTTTAATTTCAATCGATCGAGAAGTCTATGTTTCGCCTCGTATCGTGCAATCTCTTCGGTAAATGAATCGACTTGACTTTTTATCGATCCCAATAAATTAACCGGATAATTTTATCGGAGGGTAATCCTCTTAGCCAAGCTTTCCACTATGCAGAACCGCTTCCTTTACGACTTACTTTCCTAACCAATTGAAGATCTTCTTGAACGAACATTCAAAAGCCATCGATTTAATCGAGCGTAAAACGAAAGTGATCGTTTTCGAAGTTTCCTGCAAAATAGTCGAAATTTTTAAGTAATCGTACAGGGGAAGCGAATTCCAATTACACCGATGCTTGTTCTCCCCCATTTTTCGTAACTGGCAATCCGGCCGGTTGTCAACATGTTTGTTAAAGGGAGCCAGACGAGATTGAGTCAAACCGACTGCCTACTATGAACACGCGCACACACACACACACTTCGGTAACTAATGACAGTTCGAAGAAGTTCCCCCGTTCTCTAAGTTTTCCAATCGACCAAAAACTTGTGAACTGACATTTACCTAGAAGAATCCAGTCCGGCAGACGGACCAGAGATTCGTTTTGTTATCGACACGGCAAGTAGACGCGATTTTCCACGAGATGGCCGCGATCAATCCCAGTCTTTTGGATCCCGTTCCAATCAGCGTTGCGTTCACCCTCGACCACGATTCGTACTCGAAACGACGCGATAAAGTTCCAACCGAGAGAAGGGTGGAAGTTTCGAATGTGACGCGATTACGGAGAAAGAAAACGTTTGAATTGTTCTATCTCTTGTTTCTCTTCGAACGTTTCCAATCTGCCGATCATGTTCCATCCGATCGTCGGTGCATTAAAATCGCGTGCAGCAAATAGAGAGGAGACGAAGGCGACTAACATGGGTACATCAACTGGCTGAACGAGACCCAAGTAATTAGGATCAAAGTTAAATCATCAAACTATTTCATCCTCTAAATGAAATTGTGTGACAATCGGACGGAATTTTGATAATTTGCTATTGGCCCTCTGCTACATGGGAGGAAAACCGTAATTCCAATGTGTCACTTGGACGTCGAGGTTTCATTGGTTGATCGAACGAAATTAAGTAAAAACATAACAGCGAACATTATGTTTTCTAAATATTTCAATGTCTTGTTGCAATGAATATTTCTTCCAGTATTTGTTAAAACGTATAAGGAACTGGTATTAGCAAATTATTGATCGACGAAAGCTGTAAATTTGTTTATGTAGCAGATTCGGGGAGGGGGGTAAACATTCAGTTTGTGATTGTATGAGAAGTTGGCCATTAAACTCGTGTTTCGGATTACCTCTAATTCCTCGCAGGCGTCGGGTAGAGGGAGGGGGGATTAGTTGAAGATTAAGCTGTTGGACACGTTACTGGCCATGGCTGCAACCAGGCGAAACTTCTCTAGGGTTTCCTTAGAAGCTCTTCTTTCCTTCGCGAGCTAAAAGTTATCGACGCTACGCTTGAGGCTAAATTGGATAAGCATTGCTGGCCCATAGCTTCGTCTTGGCGAAATGATGAAAGGAAAATGGCGCGAAAGAACCTCGAAGCAGCGGATGTATTTCGAAACATTTCTTCCTTCAAAATTACAATGCAATTTTTTGTACATAGCTTAACCAGGCAATTGCATTCAATCTCGGAAGTTGTCTGAGTTTTTTTTTATCAAGGATATTGTCGTCGTATGATTCAGCCATATCCATTTTAAATTTCAGCGTACGATGGGTTTGTTTCGAGAACATTTGACAGATAGACGAGTGACACTTATGATTTGAAAACGATGACATGTCGAAGTTGAAATGACAAGGAAAAAAGAGAAGAATCCAGGGGAAAAGTACTTTTCGCTGTACCACACTAATTTCGTTTTACAAAAGAAAGTGCGGATCGATGCGAAAACCTCGTTACCTTGGAAAGAACGAATCGAGAGAAAAGCTTTATATAGCTGCACTGCAGTAGATCAATATTCGACGGACATATTATAAGAATTGCATCCCAAATGTAGGATGCGATGTACGACCTGGAAAAAGAATGCATGTAAATCCACGAGATTATTTCTAAACAAATATACGCGAATATAGCGTGTCAGTGGATTATTCGTAATTTGTGGAAATGAAAAATCATAGCTACTCTAGGTTTGGATACTCAGCGTAGAATTTTCCAAAATATGTCTCTTTCATCATCTTTTTTTCTTTCTTTTTTCCAGCTGGCTGATCACCGCTCTCTATTTTTTCGTCGACATGCGACATCAAATATTAAATAGCACCAAATTTATTAAAATAGCCGAAATCATTCCACGTGCAGAATACAACGGGAATATTACTCCTACTGTGTATCATTTTTGCTATGTATTTTACACCGTAGTGTTTCTTTCTTTTATGAATCCGTTTTCATAGACGTTCCGTGCGGAATTCAATGAAGACAAAATCAATTCGTCCGAAAAGATGCGAGATAACGATCACAGAGTACAGTCGTAAAATTAGATTAAAAGCGCGTCGTCAAAGCTTTTCTAGCTCGATCCGCAGACACGAACTAGTTTATACGCGTGCGAGCTTGCCGAGCTCGACGCTATTAAATCGTAGCAACATATATATTACGAAATCGGCCACGGAGCTTAACTGCTTACACCGTAGCTTAAATTAGGTGGCGTTCGCTCACAAGCTCGGAACAGCGTTAACCAATTTTATCGTGGCCGTTAGACATGTAAATTAGCTGCATACAAAATAAGCTAATGCAAAACGGAAGCGATCGTATTTAAAGGAGGTGGCTGTGCAACGGAAAAGGGACGTCCCACAGAGAAAGAGCCAGTCATGCGATTTTAAGCTGCGTTCTTACTAAACCTAAGCTTACGCGCATTTTTTTTTTATTAATCCTCTTATCACTCACGGTCAATCGTGATTAAATCTCGTCAAATGGAATATTTTACTCGATGGTAACTTTGAAATCAATGAGATGGAAAATCTGAAGGATGAAAGTGTTAACATTAACAACACTGCAGTCTAGTTCTCTAGTTCCCTATCAGTAAGAGCTTAACCATTGTTATTCCGAGGACCGATTAGGAAACACGAGTGAAATCCGAGTTCCGTAAGTATCTTTTAATAATCGTTTAATCCCTTGTTGAACTGTCTCTGTTACGCTCGTGCGATCGAGTCGAATATACGAATATGCAGCGGAACGCAAGCGTACAATCCCTTACACCCTGGTTCTGCATGTTCTTTATTGAAACACCGAACGGCGAGATTAAGCCAGGCTTATAACGATTATGCGTTATGGCTTTGCCGAGGAAACAATTTCCATTATCATTAATTGCGGTTTTATATGCAAAAATGTGGCGGCACCGACCTGGTTTCTCGTTCCAAGCATAAAAAGTGGTAAAAGACGAAATGGTAAAAGGATGAGGAGTACAGAGAGAGAGAGAGTGAAAGAGAGGAGGAGGAAGAAGAGAGAACATGTCTCACGCAATACACAGACGACATTAATCTTTCGGAAGTTGACGGGGTTGTCATAGCCTTGCCGATCGCGATCGCGGCCCTCCATTAATAAAACTGATCCAGCGAATGATTTCACTTGTAGCCATACTGACGTGTACACATCGCGGCGTTACATCAAAAGCCACGCGCGGAAGTTTATAGTTCGTAACGAGGTTTACCTGGATTCGTGAGCAAAATGTGATTGTGATTTATGATCTGAAAATAATCGAACGGTCGAAAGCAATTCCGCCCCAGTCCACCCTTTAAACGCCAACTGAACTTTTTACTGAATTCTTTTCCCAATTTTTAATAAACCACTATAAAAAAGGTCGGAGCAAAAAGGTAGACGAAATTCGCGGAAACGAGAAGTCGCGTTATACGTAAGGACGATCTTTCAAAGGGTTAATTTCCAAGTTTTTATCGAGCAGCCGTGACGAGAGAATAAAACGACGAACGTCCAGATGGTCCCCATATGTACGAAATTTCAAAGAAAGGATTCATCGGGACTAAAGATTTGTTCGGGTGATTCGATAACCTGGAGGTTCTAAAGAAATAACTTCATATTATATAAAATTCATTCGCCAATTAACCATGAACTTGCAAAAAGTTTTCACACCTCGAAGTATTGCAAAAGAAGGACCACCAAACTAGAATATCGGTGTCTGGTTTTCGTTTTTCGATCGATGCATCACAGTTACCCGCGAACTGTCGAACAAAGTTCGCGCTTCGGTCTTCTCTTCAGTCGCATTTCTATCGCGCGGCTGATAACCACCGCGAGCCGATCGATTAAGTGTTGGCCCGAACGTTTAAACTGTCCGATCATTTCGACCCCAAATGCCAGCTAGGAAATACCCGTTGGCAGCGATAATGCAACTATTATGTCTGCGGCTGTGCCTAAGATCGGAGTTGGCGTAGCTAACAGCCGCCAGATATTGCAAGTTAATTTAAACTTTCTCCTGTTTGCCCGCAATCTTGTATGTTCTGACGCATCCGTTGCTATTTCTTATAATAGCACTCGCGACATTTAAAACGCCACATTATTTAGAATAGAGTTTAACCGTAAAACAACGTCCGTTCAATCCCGAATCCCACTAAAATTCCAAGTTAAAGATAGCCGGAAAAAGAGGAAAGCAGTCACGTTAATAAGAAACCGGTTTTCGTAACGATTTTTTAAGAGGACGCGTGTACGTGTTAATTTAATCTCGCACATGTAATCGCGGGACCCTTGAAAAAGAGACACTGAGAAACGTCATCGCACAAGTATATATACGCTGTTAGTATTCCTTGTCATTAGAAAACTCTGCTGCTAATACTAGTAGTAGTAGTAGATGCAGTTCGCCTCGAGCAACCAAAAATTGCAGCTTACTTTGCATCCCTAAACCATGAGCATGCACGTCCGACCATCGGACGTAGTATTCCGTGTCGCGTGTATGTGCACGGAATTCGATGTATACCGTATAACGTGATGCGTAAGTGCAACCTTATCTAAGTGGCAGTTTCATTCTTTGAATGAGCAGACGTCGTCCAGGAAAACGAGAGCAATTGTTCGTATTTCTGATCAGGTGCATCTCTAGGGAGTTGGCAGAGTGTATCGTGACACCAGATGGTGGAGATACTTTTTAATGGAATGAAATCTGCTAGTTGACGTACGTGAACGCGTAATCCACGTGACAAGTTAAAGCAGTTGAACTTTTCCTGTGAGGAAAAAGGTATCTCGTTCTGTTCTTCATTTGTGATAAATACTTTTTCTTATGGCTTCTCTGAAGAAGTAGTTTTCTCAGGTTAGGACAAAGCTATTTGAACGAACTAAGTTTTAATATCTCAAAATTCAACTGTGAACTGTGTAAATAATCAAGTTGGTTATTATGAGACACTAGTAGTATTTTATATAATAACGAAAAAACAGGAAAATATTGTATTCTCTATTAGAAAGGAGGAAATGACCGGAATAATCTTGCCGTATCCTACTCTTGTTCGATCGTGATTGGTAATTTTTAGCAATTCTCGAAAGGTGAAACCCTCACTTAGACGTAAATTGTAAACCTAGTACCGTCGTCCCAGGAGAGACAGCCAACGGGAGAACAGACAGAAGTATGATCTTTCTCCGCTGTAAAACTATAGTTTCCTCTGCGAGCCTGTGAGACCGGATAGAGTTCGAGTTGAAGTTTCGCGTGTTACTTCCCAATTCTCATCTCTAGCTGCACACAGGCAAACTTCTTCCCCTGCCTATTTTCTCCTATTCAGGCCTCTGCTGGATGACTCTTGTTCGAGCGGTTCCAGAGAGGACGCGACTTACACGGAAGGAAGGAGGCATTTTACCCTCTATTCCCTCTCCTTTTCTCTTCGTCTTCCCATCTATCGTTCACTCGGCCGTCCTCTTTTCTACTCTCTGCTATCGTTCCTCCTCCGTTAATCCATGTGTGCACACACTGTGGCGCATGCACCGCTGGCGAACCACCCCCTCGAGCACGCGGAAGTTAAACGAAGAGGTAATCCCGAGCAAATATCTTGGAATCAGCGATAGTTGAACTAAGTTACGGGTGAACAACTCTTTCCCGTTTCCGCAGTCTGGTTATCGCACATAATATATCGTTCTCCGTGAGAATATCGTATCAAGCTGGGTCGGTGCCATCGCGAACTGGGGCGAGGTGTTAAGACAAATATAGCATGCATCTTCTTTTTCGTTTAATTTTAGACTTGATTTACTGACAAACTGATATGTCTGAAATATTTGATTGATCTTGAGCAACAGAGGACGCGACCTCTTAAATCGGAAGAGTTGTTTTCGGATCTCTCGTTTATTTTTGATACAATTTTCGGCGTTTTTATATAGATACGCTTATCGTAGATATATAATATATATGATGAGTTGAAAACTCTAGTATCTATTTTTTAGTTCCACAATTAGTTAAATTATAATTTTATTCTCTAGCAGTGGGTTATACTAATACTGTGATTCTCAGCTAGTTATATAAATCCTTGTTTGGGTATCGAACGATAACTTTTTAAGCCAATGCTACCTATAAAAAAAACCTTGGGTTATTTTATCCTGTTGGTTCCCCTTTTCTTCTTCTCCGCTTTCATTTCAAGCTTGATGTAGGAATTCTTTTGAAATAGACATCGATGAGGTTTGTATGAATCGACGACGGAATATTACGAAGATTCCTCTCTTATAAATCCGCTCGTGGCGACGAGAGCATCGAAGGGAAATGTGGGTCACCGATTGGATTCCATTCCATGCGTGAAAGCGCGCCAAAGAAATTGAGAAGCCGAGTCGCATATTGCAGTAACCTTGCCCCGTTCGATTTGTATTCGGTATCGACGAGTTTCATGCACATAAACGTAAATGTGTACATGTAAGTACAGATGTACGAGACACCTCGTGATACGATATGCGTAGTGGTACGCTGAATATCCGCATCATTACAGAGTTTTTCGAGGTAGAATTACGAAAGCGTTTCGAGCTGACAGGTAGGTCGCGATAGGAATCCAGAGACCGTATTCCCGAGGGGAGCAATTAATCAGGGCAATGAATTGGTGAAAATTATGTAACCTAGTGATTATGTAAATTTTAATTAATAGATAATAGCATGTTTTTCTACTGGTTTGTGTATGAGGGTTACTGCATCGTCCACTTGTTCGTTGTTAATCGTTAATTAGCAGCATACACTTTTCATGAACGCGTGAGATATTTAGTATCCAGAACTAAGTTTCCAGGAAGGATGCTCGTATCTGTATGAATATAATTTAACAAGTCAGCTATTTCAACGGATGCATTTATTATTTACGCACGTATTATATTATCAGGAGTAGGTCATTTGTCGGCATTAGTATATGACAATTTGAAATGAAATGGTAATGAAAATATTCTCAATGTATCTATGATATTCTTATTAGTAGCGATATGAGCTTCTAAAATAATTGATGCCTTTAAAATATGTTATTTCAGACGATAACTACGTAGAAAAGTAAGCACTTCTTTATATTGCATGAACACAATCTTCGTAAAGTTCGTTTGGATTAGTCGACTTAATCGAGTTCAAGCAGCTTGGCTTCGCGCAAGCCTGTGTTTATAAAAGACAAAATAATAGAGTTGATGTTGTTTGAATCAGAGTAACCTGACTGAAGGGAGATATCTAATGGGAAATTAGAGGAGATGTTACCTCGGAAATCAAATCATGTTACTTAGCAACTGTTGTTCCATCCAAATCGATAAAATTTTAATTTCATTTGAAGCTTAAACGAGTATTTCTAGTTTGAATGTAATCTAGTAAAATAGTTTAAAGTTTAAAGTTTCATACTTATTCAAACTTACAGATATATTTTAAATCAAGTAATTATAAATTAAATATTTTGAATTCCAACTCGACTGACCTGCAGACAACTCGATTAAAGTATCCGAGAATATAAAGAGAGAATAAAAATTATTTATTCCCGTCAGACGAAAGTATCCTTTAAAAAAATGCTTTCAAGAAAGTCATGCGGGCACCTCGCGTCCTCCCTGAAAGCGGCATAAATTTCCAAAAGCGAAGGTAACGTTTGGAATTACCGTGGACATGGAAAAAGCTCGCGCTCGTCTGTAATCTTCTTTGCCCGTGAATTACGCGCTTATCGGAGCGCTACCCCTTTCTCCGCGGAATCCTTGGATTAATATAAGTTGAGACCCTGCAATCCCGTAAGCTCGCGGTCGACAGCGTGCTATACGCGTGACACGAATTCCATCATTTGGCGTTTCCACACTGTGTTGCGTGTTCCCGGTTCGATTAGTCCTTTTTCGCTAAAACGCGGCGCAGTAGTAACAGGTGTCCAATACTCGTGTATAATGTCCAAACAAGCTTTCCATCGTTTATCAGAGTAATCTGCAATGTAACATCGGTTTTCCACGATTCTAACTTCCTCACAGCAAGTCAGGTAGCGACAATGCAGGTGCAAAAGCGGCCGATTCACCAATACTGAGGGATCTCAGAATAATAAAGCAACCGTTATCAATTCTTCGAGTAGAGACATTGTAATAGAACGTGGCTGGAGAGCATGGTAGTATGCCAAGAGAATGGAAAGAACCGTCATTCGAGAACAAAAGAGTGAATCATCCGTGGAAACGTAATTGCCGCTTCGGTTAGAATTTCTCAGTTTTCGATTCGAATTTAGTCCGCTGATTCTTGGATCTCGGTTAACTCGTTAGACGTGGACATTAACCTTTACTATAGTCGAACGCCATTACGTGCCCGTTCACTGCTGAGTATTATTCGCCTTGTTCTCCTACAATGTGAAGATAGGCGAACAAAAAGTAATGGTACAAATTAGATTTTTCAGTAAAATCCTACGTAAATTTTGAGAGCACAATCTTTTATTCAATGTATTTTGTGTAATGTATAACTTCTGATTGTAAAGTTCGACATATCATAGATATATCAATAATCGACTTTTGCTTACTTGAGCTCCAACTTCTAAAATTATATTTTACAAGAAAAATCAATAAATAATCCTGCTTTTTCGATATTTGTGAAATTTATCAATACTTTTCATCGTCATTACATACGCTAGTAACAAAAAACAACGCATTAAGAAAAACCACATTGACAACTTCATATAGAAAAATGATGATGGTACACTGTGTTTTAAGTTTACTTTAGAATTTATGACTTACATAAAGCGCTTTTTGAGAAATGAACATTAATCGCATGTACCAGTGCAACGAAATTATAGTTTAATATTAAAGAAATTAAAACGTATATCGCGAATGTCTTGCACATGATCATAGACGTTTCCATTCCATTCGAAACGGTGTAACGAAATTAGAATCGGCGATAGTGGAAATTCAACGTAATAATAAAACGGACCAGATACGATTCGAGATTCGGGTCAATTATCGCGTTATGTTTTCGAAACTTTTAAAGACTTAATTGTTACGTGTTTCGCTGGTTGGCGAAAAAAAGCAAAGTTGTGGCTTGTGGCAGTAGAGCCGTAGCGCCGAGTCCATGAACAGAAACGATTAGAGTTTCAATTGAAGTTCATCAAGTAAGTGGATCGTTGGTGGCGGCGCGGTGTCGCGCTCACTAGGGTCGGCTGTTAACCCTCCGGCAAGGACAGGCGAACTTCGATGTTGTTTTATGCAAAGTGTTCTAACCGGAAACTTTCATAATTCGACGGGTCGCGATATCGCGCGATTTTGGTCGCGTGCGTTTCGAACAGACGGTCCAGCTAATTAACGGGCACTTCATTTCATCGTCTTCGCGAACGTTCAACATCGTCGTACAAACGCTTCTCGTGGTCTCTCGTTCTCTGTCGGATTTTAAATTTCTCTACAAACTTCTTGTTTGTGTCGGAGCTGATTTGCCATGCGATGGAAATTCGCCGGAAGGCGATGACGCACGAAGGTACTAAAAGCCACGGAGATGGCTTTATCGTGGCTATGTTAATAACGTTACAAGTTGCGAAATACCTGCCACGATACATACGAATACACGTATCCACATGTATAATTTTGTATGATAGTGAAGTATATACGTCTCTATTCATAAGTATTGGAATATGCACAGAAAGCGAGATTATCGTCAGAAATGATAAGAAAACTGTTTAAAAATTATAATTTGATTTGTAACTTATGTATACAGTTAAATAGAAACTAAAAATTTAATTTTTATGTGTACATTACGTATTTTGTATATATGTTTTATAACATCTCCGAGTTTTACATCTGTTTCATACAAATCTTTTCGATGAAACTTGGATTTCGAAATTGTGACAACTAAGAGGTGCGATTCTTAGTACAATACGTTCCCTTTTGTAACTTATATAAGTACTTACACTTACAAATTTCTGCATCGTTATTTTGCATGAATACAAATTTATGGGCGAAATCATTAATCGTTTCGTTTATAGATTAAGACAATTGTCACAGTTTATATGAAACCATAGATTACCTTAATACCTCTGAAGAGTGATGCACATGTGAATTGAATTTGACGCGCGGCTATCGGCACGTCACGCGTGTTTTTCCAGCATTCTGGGCAGCGTTTGTCTATTATAACGCGCGTTCTCGGAGATAAATCACCAACTATCGGCTGAGAGCGCTATCATAGCTGTCTCTGGTCACCGTCTAACTTGTCGCGCGTGTGCACACATAGAACAGGAAAGCTATGTTCGCGGCTTTTGTCGATCCTGTTGCAAATAGAAAATAATATCGCAAGCTGGGCGATAGTTGTACAAAAGCGCGCATACGTAACAGCGAAACGCATGGTTCACAAACACCGACAATGGGAATAACGCGGCGCGATCCATATGTTTCAGTTACGCGGATTCCACTTTCATCAGCGTGGCTCTATTTCGAGGTACACGCGAGCCGGCTCCATCATCAGCTTTTTACAGTGTCGATTTATGCGCGCGGATTCGCGGCAGCTTTAAAACATTGATATCTACGCACAATCTCGTAAAGTCCACGGAAAATGGTGGCGTATTTAGGTCACGTTGGCGCCACACAAGAAAAATCTCGTTCCGATGGTTGGGAACGTTCATGTCGTATGCTGAGTGTGTCGACTGGAAATATCTAATTAATAATTACGTACAGTCGTACTAGTTTTTGCTTCTTATTGGACTCTTGAGGATGACCTAAACTGCTTTTGTTCCGGAAATATGCGAAACTTTTGATATATCGTATTCTTATCTTTTTCTTGTAAGAAATATTCCTGGAAAAGAGCTTATCAAGAGAAAGAAATGTAATAAAGGGAGGAATCCTTGATGACAGAGTTAGATTCATTTCGTATAACTTCCCAGAAATATCGCGTTATCTCGCTATAAATATTAGGGAAAGATATGTCGCGAACCGAGATTCGAACTTTAATCTTTTATTTCATCGGATAATTAACTTAACCGATTGAATTATTGTTTCGCGATAATGTCGCAACAAATCCTTATCTTTCCAACAACGCAAAATCTTGGTATACATACAAAAATAAGGTAGTTGTTCTCAATATCTTATGTCCGCCGCAAACAAATCTACAGAGCTGTCTACTTTCCATTGGAAAATCGACGTGGCTTTAAATCAATGCGAAGTCACCATTCTAGATCGACCGCATAAGAATTCAGAAAGCGCGGGGGCGTGCATGTTGAGATGACGGTATTCCGATTTGTCAGAGCGACGAAGAATTCAATCAGGGTTGAAAATAGCAGGAAGGTAGGTAAATCGGCGTCCGTATCGCTGCGTCTCCACGATAGAGGCAAAAACATATTCCATTCCTATTACGCGGCTTATTCCTCGGCCCAATCTACCGGTATTCCTCGCGCTGCCAGACGACACGCGCGACTGAGCGAGGCAAGACGAGGCAAGGCCACCATCACCGTTTTCCCTTTTGCAGACGGAATATATAGCGCGGCGAATACACCCGTTTGCGCTGTAGAGTGGCAACCACTCTTCCGGTATTCGCCACTCGATCTTCAATTTCGTCCCTCTATACACGAAATCCCAGCATTCCCACGAAATCCGCGCTATTTCGCGCTATTCGACTTGCCTGATGCTATCCAGCCTCCAGGCCACCCCTTCTTCTACCATTTCGCGTATTTGCAGGAGGACTACTCGTTTCTCCGGCCGTGTTCACGGCTGCCGACCGTCCTTCCCCACACACGTGTGTGTTCGAGGCTGTCTGCAAAACTTCTAGCAACGAGCACACAGGCCCGACCGTGCGTCATTGCTACCCTTTGCCCAACGAACGAACGTCGAATCCTACCCCCATCGATGCTCTCCTCGTCCCTTGGCTTCTTCCTTCTGGCCTTTCTTCGACCCCTCCTTCCACGCGTGGAACGATTTCGAATAGAACCCGAACAGTACCGTGCGCGCTGCATCGAGTTTCGACTACTTGCCCTGGCTTTGGCCATGCTCCATTTTTCTCGATTCTCCTCGTTGCTTGCCTTCCGGTCTTTTAGTGTTTTCCCGCCTTGTTGCTCGTCCGCCAGCTTATTCGGCTAAATGGCAAATACTCCGCGCTGGTCTTTTGGTTCTGTTGATTGGATGGTTCGGCCGGCACGCATGAATGACTTGATACGGAACTTTTGGATCAATCGCAGTGCTCCGGCTACGTTGCTGCTGCTGTTCGATTCAAAGCCCATAAGGTATTCGTTCCCGAGTTCCCATCTTCTCTGTCTGTGTGCACGCGTAATCCTGACTCCCTGTTGTCGAGAGAGCTAGCTCGGTCCATACCCTGGAAACGAGCCTGTCAGTCGTCTCTTCGATCCTCTTGCTCGCCTATACGCGTATCTACGGATTCTGTATCCGTTTTCCGCTTTTTGGCAATTGTTTTACCCGGATGCTACAACCCGTGATCCTCGCGCACTCTCGGCTTCGAAATTTATTTATCCGTAACGTGGAAAACGTTCAAACAAGCGCGCAGGGTGAACGTTCGCAGCCACGGCAGGAATACCGAGGGAAATATGAAGAACAAACGAAAATCGTGCTCGGTGAAGATAGAAAAGGGGAAAGATCGGAAAGAATTTTCATAGATCGAATCGAGCGATGTTTTCAATCCAATCTTCGCGTCTGTTGCGCGCCGCGTTCGTGATTTCGTTGCACGTCAGAGATATAGCTGCGTTCAGTTCCCGCGTTGTGTTCCATCCTGTTGCCCAAACAGAACGTGCTTTTCTCGTTCGTGTCTCTCTTTTATTCAGTTTTATCTCTCGCGATTCTCCACCCTTTTCCCACCGAACGGACGATTAAATTAACCCGACTCTATGGGCGGAACTGAGTTTCTCGAAAGGAAATTGAACCGCGGCCAGGAGTGGAAAATTCACCGAGTTAACTAATGTCGCGACGAAAAGGTATGTTTATCGGTAAATGAGTTTTCTGCGACACCATAGGCTGGATAAATACATCACTTTGCGTATCAAAGTTAACAGTAGTTCGTGAACTTTGCAGAGCCTCCGTTTCCATTTTCTTCGATCGAACAACGGTGCCGTTAAAGTGTAGCGGGAAATGTAAAAACACAGTAAAAGGTAAAGAAAGAGAGGACTGATGGAATATAGTTTCATAGCGATGCAGTTTTAACGTTCGTTTACATTGCACGTTAGCGACGAGTATGGCACTAGTACAATAAACCACGATTGGCTACACGCGAGCGGAACCGTCCAATGGACATGTCCGCAATTTATTACCCTTTATATCACGAACGATGAAACAGCCTCCCCGAAGAGAAGCAGAGCGAAGGATTGATAGGCGTGGAAACAAACGAACGAGCGAAACCGAGGAATTGAACGGAAAGTGTGACGCAGGAGGGAGGAGTGGCGAAAAAACGAGGCGAAACGAAGGCTCAACCGTGGAAAGTTCGCTAGGGGCAATTGAATCGGTTTCACCCAATCAGCGACGCCGTTAATAGCAATCAACGGTCCTTCCCTTTCGGTCTTTGGCAAACGATCGGACTAATTACTGATCGGGATAAGGCGCGCGCTGTGGCAATATGTGCACGGATATCGGACGTGCCGAACTTGCTTCCTTTCCTTTCCGCCCTCCCTCGTTTTCTACATCCAATCATCTCCTTCTCTTCGTTTTTCCTCTCTCCTTTCTTCGTTGTCCTTTCCCATCTACATTCTTCCTCGAAATCAACGTGCACTGATCGGGGTGGCACGCATGCGTCAGCACTAGGTTACGAAGCAAAGAACAGAGAGGATGGAAAGGAATGGGGTAAACGTGGCACGATAGGGCTAAAGGGTGAGCAGGAGGGTTATAGAGTAGGGAGGAGGAAGATGGAGAAAGAGAAAAGGGGGTGGGTTTTCAGTGTACGATAACGACTGGCATCAGCAGCGTGCTTCTACTTCTACCTTCGTAGCCCTACGAGCTTAATGTACGTACCAGTGGAAAGGGTAAAATTGGAAGGGATGAAGAAGTAGAAGGGACGCAGAGAGAGAGCGAAGCGAGGAAGCAACGTGTACTATACGTCAAGACAATAAGTACCATTAAGATAACAGTGGGGGTCTTAGATAACCCCCGCGTGAACCTCAGGGGTCCGTAATGGAAGATTCCATTTTATTCCAGAGTTATTTTTACCATGTGCCTTAAAGAGACATCGCGTCTGTTTCGTTCTCGGTAATGATTCAATTTCTTTATTTAATTCGATCGATATTTTCCTTTCGAAGATACCGAAGAAAATTCTACCTTCAATACTGCGACTGCTGCTTTCTTAAAAATTCTATCACATAGAAATCAAAAAAATGATTTGAAAATGATGAAACCTCTCCCTTCAAAGAATATTTGTAAAAAGATTTCACGTGTATCTGTCAGATCAAACACTTCGTTCACCGAATTAGAACATAATCGCATAGATATGTCCCATGAACAGGAATATGGTCTTTTTTCAGTTATAACGTCTGATTATAAAAATGTAGAGGCACGACGAACGGTCATGATGGACGACAGTCCTATAGATACCACAAGGGAGCACGAAATTTTATAGTTCCAGACATCCATTGTTCCGAAATTGTCTTGCAGCCTGCACTAATGACAATGATTAATATTGACCCACGTGTACGTTGAAGCGAGTAATACACTCTCCTGGTGAGACATAGTGGGTAAACTTTAGCGTCTGCCAAGCCCCACCTACGCCTTGCTCTTTAGGGATTCCTCGGTTCGTCGACAAGACAGCCAGCGTCAAAAGTTAGGATATCTCATGCTCGGCCTCGTCGTGTTCCGACAATCGACAAGACTAACTTGTGTATTCTTATTAAGCTCGTCCTCCTTGTTAAATACGAATTAAACGGATCAACTATGGAAGCGCCAGCGTCTTTTCAGTCGTAACTTTAAAGCTGTTGTCTCAACAACATCGCTATACAGCAATTGCAACTTAAATTAACTTCTCTAACTCGTAAACGGGTCGATCGAATGAAAATTTTTCTATACTCCAGTTTAACCCTATTTGTATAAACGTATATGCATATATAGACATATATAGACATGTATATACATGACAATAGTTAAATTTAATAATTCTTACGTAGAATCATTCGTTAACGATATTTTTATCTTACGTAATTACGAAAACGACATACATATATTTACCCTTCGTATCGATACATGAAGCAATTACAAGGAAGAAACGTCAGCATAAGATCGCGAATAATTCACGATGACCAGTGTAAATAGCATGGTCGCAGACGAACACATGCGTATTCCGTGGGATATCCAGGATGCCGATGGAAAGCGGAAAGTCTTGTAAGTCATCGATTATACAAGAGCTGCACAAGCCTAGCGGCATGCAGACGCGAATATTCAACTGGCTATCCTTGTATAGAAGACCGTTACGTCGATTCAGAGGATAAAGTCTGTATCCGTTCACTTTTAATTTCAGCTATCGATCAATCTATCCGGGTGTCCAATGCTCATTGCCTTTGTCTCGCTGTTAGCCCGCCGCTGGCTAGTTATACTTGGCGAGCTGCAATTTCGGATACTTGCTCTTATTCGCCGGCTAAACAAAACTACTTGACATAATTCCTCGCTCCGGATATCAACGTCGAAAGTCGAGATTGCTGGTTTTAAGTCGTTTCGATTTCATCGATCGTCGTTCGTTTCCTTTAGCCAGAATAGCTTGGAACTTTTTAATCCATGGTAGAACAGCAGCGGCGGATCGATACCAAGACTGATCGTAATTGTTGGTTCTTTTCACGAAGGTACGAATTGGTAGAGAAATTCTCTGCGCAGAGCTATGAACTCGTAGATATTGATGAAAGAGAATTACTCTTATTGATCCCATCGATACTGCCTTAGTCCACGGTAAATTGAATCTATGTTTCAGCTATTTGCTGAAATAACAGAATGTCGATGTATCACCATCACGAGGTTAGTAGATCGCTTAATCGGCGAGATATCGAGTCTCAAACGTGCAGGTACTTACAGCTATCACGATCGGTTTCCTCGATGAACATATAAACGTGACGTCTTGATCTATTTCGCGTGGATCTTAACGGAATATACCGAAACTTTCGGTCGAGTTTACTCGTTAATGACTGAGTACATAGTAGAAGCGTATTCAGGTATCCCAATGGCCACGTATTCATCCATGTTAGCTCGCCGACATCGAGCTGATGAGGAAAGGTATACACTGATGATGCGCCGTGCCATTCTGGGATCGAAGCGATGGAATCTTGTTAGTGCAACTGTCTCCTTTCCGGCGTTGACCCGACGGTATACAAGCGGGACCAATCAATGTTTCCTCATGAATTATGTTGGATCAGTTTGCGAAACGGAGTTTCGTCGCCCTCGTTCGAACACTGGAAAATTGTCCCTTTGTTTCCCAAACTGTGGATAGGACGAAGATAAACAACGAGCACAGCTCGGTTCTTCTCTTTCCATCTACGTTAGTTTCATCGAGAACTGGCAGGGCTAATCCTATGCATCGAGAATTCATCGGAATTTCGAGCGCGTGATCGCGTGTCGCGCGAGTATCGCTCGCGGCCTAATTACGACGCGAAATATTTATAATGGCGTCGATCGATCCCCGCCGGGTTTATAAAATTTTATCACACCGGGACCGGGCATCATTTAAAATTCAATTTGTTTTACCAACAACGCAGCGAATAGCATAGAAAATAATACAGGAACCCGAACGCTTCGTGGTTCGTGTGTCTTTGCCTCGCCTCTCGGTACACGCTTTAAACTCATTATTCACGGCCGCAGCCGGGCAACTTTAATCGCGAAAACTTTAATCACGCGATTCTAAAATTATCAGCCGGCGCTATGAAGGATATTTCGTAACACCGGCGAAGGCTAGAAACAAGAGAGAAAAAAGATAGAGGGAAACTATCGTCCCGTGTCCATGATCCGATGCGGGGGCGTGCCTTCGTTTCGTCACGATTCGTGCCATCACGATCATTTACACGTGTAAGAAACATCCCCTTAACTTCGAAGTTTGTTTCGCCAGAATATTTATTATTTTTTATTTCCATACGATTTATTCTCGTCGCTGCCGAATTCAATGTAGAATGCGAAATTAGTAGAAAATAGATAAAAGGGAAACGAAATTTACGACGAAAAACGTTACATTAATCAATTTCGAGATCTCCGAAGCGAAACAAATTTATTACCAACGCAACTCTTCTAAATCCGTTTATTTATGTTCTGCGAAAAAATTGCATGGGAGGAAAGGAAGAGAGAAAAATGCCGTGCATACCCGTAATAACTGCAGTCTATTCGAGGGCCGATGGAAAAATTTACAGGGAAATTCGATTATCCCCGCCAGCGAGAGATTCGAGCTGCAGGTGTCGGATATACGCGCAGCGTTCCGATGTGAATTCGAATCTAATCGATGTAGACGTGCTAGCTTGTAACCGTGGCAGCGACACTTTCGATGGGACCGTGTTACAGATGACTGACTGCGCCAACGATATGCATATCGCGTTCCAGTCGAAACGGCCGTGAGATCTGCCCATCCAGAGAAGGGAAGAAGCCTGGTGCTCCTGCGAGATTTACGCACATTACGTAACGCCGCTTTGATGATCTCCATCGGTTGAAAAGTGAATCGATTCCCGGGGCAAATTGTTATATAAGTGGTTAGTTACCTTTAGAAGATTTAGTCTCAAAGTTCGACACGCAGCAACTTAGATTCCTAGAAAAATTGCGAGAAACCGATGTTCCAACAGGGGAATTTGACAGAAAATGTCAATAGCTATTCACGAAATATAAATTATAAATATAATTAAATATAACATAATATAAATTCTAAATAGGAATTTGTTTCGTCCCCGTAAATATTACAGTGAGTTGTCTAGACATTTTGCATATTTTTGTATAATAGTGGCGTTTCCGAATTTAAATTTCCAATAAATGCACATTCGCCAATGCTGATCATAATTCACGGAATTGTTCTCTACTTTTCTACTTGTAAATTTATCATTGTATCGCCGGAATTTCAACATTTGAATAAGTAAAACCATCTGAAGTCAGAGTTACTGGCAATATACCGGAAGTCGGTGCATGACAAAGTTTGTTCGTGATAAAAAATTCGTGAGGTAACGCGACTGGTTGAAATGAACTCCGAACTGGGTCATTTGATCTAGGGCTACGAGCAGCGAAACCCGCTAAATAAGGAACTAACAGCAATTAACGCTGTTTTCTGAATTAGCCAGTGGCAACGTAAATTCTGGTAGGCTTCCTTCAACTTTGTCACGGTTTCTCGGTAAATGCGAGCGATATTCGTCGGTTGAAAATTCGTGCAAATAACGAAAGAATCCGGTTTCTACTCGCGATCGGGATAATGGACCAGCTTTGGAACGACACGGCCGATAAAGGGTGGCAAAAAGAAGGAGAGGGTAGTTCAGGCGAGCGAGATGCTGCTAGGGACGAAAACGACGATCGTGATGGGAAATGGGCGCGAGTGAAATAAGGGTTGAGAAAGAAGAATGGGTTTGTAGCGGGAGAAGTAAGCGTCGGAAGTTTGAAGCCCTTAATTGCTTTTTAAAACTTTCAAGTTCGACTCGAACCTCTCCCTCGTTCTTCATCCTCGTCTCCCGCAACCTCGTCCCAGTCCCACCCTTTGCATTCCACTTTGGAATGTTCAATATTAGTTTTCCCTATCGGAGTTACAAACACGTTCGGCAACGGTGGCGGCGGAGGGGGTGAGAAAGGCTCGTTGAACGGAGTCGAGCCGCTAAGAGGGTGGCGATGCGCAAGAAAACTCGACAGCGGACGAGGAAAGGGAGAAAGACAGTTCTACTCGTCGATAATCAGCTTCCCCCCTCCCCCCTTACCGTTACTGTCTCTCATTCTACCTTTGGTTTTTGCACTCGAAGCAATTAACGACGCCTGAAAAAGGAGCCGCGCTACGCTTCGTCCCTACTTTTCCATCGGTTCTGCCCGTCCTTCGGGCGTTGATCTCGCCTCTCTTCTTTCGCGAAACTCCGCGGAGAGACCGTAAAGTGGCCGGACGTTTCCAAAACTTTCCTACTCCCTTTCTCTCCCCATCCATCCTCTCTTGCGTTCTTTCGTTTTGCACGTGTGACGCAAGCTCTCAGGCGACGATATACTTTTATTGTACCCGACGAAGTTTTGGCGCGGTGATGATCAAACTATTCTTATCCACGTGAACAACCGCTAGCCGTTGATCCGTGAAACGATTCGCCGTTATTGACGATATATCGATGAAAACCGGCGCTTTAGTTTTAAAACACCTCTAGTTTCTCTTTTTGGCCCGCGAAACGTAAGTCACTGAGCGGAACGATCCTTTTATCCTGGTTTTGGGAACGATATGCGTTTAATCTACATTTCGATCCATATTGTATGAGTGCTAGGATATTTTCTCCGTTCAAATGTCCATTCGAATATACGGGGAAGGAGCAATTTCATAAAGAGGCGCGTTCGCAGTTAGGGAAACCGAGGTTGTTCCTATCTTGTTCCCTCGATTTTCTCTGAGTTTCGAGTCGTTCTAAGGGCGGTCTACGACAACCGTCTTGGAAAATCTTTCTCCTCGCAATAGCGAGAGGTAGTAGTTCGTTCGAGCAAGCGACCAACATCTCTTTCAGTGCTAGGTTAGAATCGGAGCACGCCTTCTTGCATCCAAACGCTGTGGCGAATGGTTAATCGCGAAAGGTTTTAAATTCGAGAGGAGCGGTGCAAAGGAGGTGGAAAATGGAAAGGGAGGACCGAAGAAAGGGAAACAAACGAACTTACGCGGAACGGGACGAATCGCTTTGACAAAAGGCTCGTTCTCGCGATCCATTACGGTATTCGGACTTCTGATTAATCTCTTTCCTCTCGTATTGCTTCGACTTCCAGGCCCTTTGTGACTTTCAGCTCATTGTTACGAAGATATTGGAACTTCCCGCCTCTCTTGTAACACCGTTAAGCAATTAAATCGAAAGTTTCACGACGTGCCGTTAAAAAACACAATTAAACCGGATCTGTCTGCGGCCACGTCATTTTCAATTTTTGCTCGATCCTCAGACTCGGCGCTCCTCTATTCGGTGATATTAGGGGGCGAGCGTAGGACTAAATCTTTTATGATACGATTCTCTTCTCGAAGGGATCGAGCGACACCATTTGCTCGCATCGCCAAGCGACATCTTTAACTTCCCAAATGGGATCTCGTCTCCTGGTTTCAACGACTATTGGAAAGGATAATCGCGAGCTACGAGTTCTCATAAGATAGACGCACGGTCAGGGATATAAGGGTAAGGAGTAAGGGTCGCGAGAGGGAAAGAGAGGAAAGAGAAAGAGATTTCCGCGTTTCGAGAGCGAAGAACAACAAAGTTTCTTAATGAAGAATAACGTTCCCAGCGAAGGAAAGATATTTCCACTTAACCGGGGATTCTCGTAGTCTTTCCTCTCCTTTGCCTCCTGTCCACCGGAATTGCTCCCCATTTCTCCCCTAATCTTCCGTTGTTCCAGCCGAAACGTTCACCTCCAACTTGCTCTCCACTGACTATTGACAGTGCCGTTCGAAAGAGTACTATACCCTTCGATCCAATCTCGCATCCAATGAAACGCTCCAGAACGAAATGAATTTCGACCATAACGGATTTTAACTTTTCCCGATAGTCAAGCGTCCCTCTATATTCTGTTCAATCTCTCCTCCCTCTATATTACCTGGAAAAATTTGAGATCTTGCGAACGGAATTCAGTGGACTTGAAAACCGGGAGAGGACGCGCGTAATTTCTTACGCGAGAAGTTCAAAAGTTTTACGCATCGATTTTACTTCTGTTCACTGAAACTATCCACCCACCATTTTTGTTCCCTTCTATTTTCACAAAGAAAGGCTAGAAAGAGCGGAGGTTCCTGGAGAAAGTTGTCGATTCAATGCAGAGCACTCCTCCGTAGATCGTCTCTGAGCACGCGACACGTTTAATTTTCTTAATGATCAGGCAACCTTCGACTGGGCGCACAAAGAAAGACAGAGATTCAGCGCGGAGAAGCGTATGACGTCGTCAAAGAGGCTTTCCGGGCTCGACCGATAGCGTCAGATAGCGTGATTCCGTCCGGGCTTCTCACGCGATGCCCATTTCCTCCTATCGACCTTCCATCTCTTCGCTCAAACGGAATCTTTCGATCTTCTCCGCTGGATGTAGGTCGTCTAGGTGGCTCTGCACCTAACTGTGGCTATCCAATTCAGGTAAACGGCGCCCAATTGTCTCGAGCTGGAATGAACGTAGGCGCGGAAACATGTAAGCCCCGATGATTCCCGGGGCTGGATCACTGCCACTAGTCGAAGCGGCGATTATCGAAGAACGTGAATGGCCGACGCGTGAGCTGCCTACGAATCCAGCGTCACTCGATTCCGACGACTGCGTAATTCCCTTGTACGTCTCTGAATCACCGTTCGTGTTACCAGTTTTTTCCCCTTTTTTTCACTGACAGTGCACGTCTCGCTTTTATCGTTAAGGACTGTGCGATTTAATCTTACCCGTCGTTATGAAACGATAACGAGATCATTTGGGACGATCGTTCGCGCTGGAATGCCAATTGGGCTTCGTGCGCTAGACCCGTGAAATTTTGGAATCTAGGGTAGTTTAAGCAGTTTAAGCACCTGGGTCGTTTGAGACCAAGAGAATTTTGTGCAATTTTATGAATGATTCTGTAAGGTAGACTATCGATGTATCATAAATAAATATACAGATATGAATATACAAATATGGAATCCAATATGAGATTAATTAATCCTAAGTAATCAACTAGAATCCAATCTATTAGGTTACCTGAAAAGTTTCTTTCGTTTTACTAGGAAATAATAGACGCATAACGTTTTCTGTTTTATATTGTTTTGTCGAATTACGTACGATCTGTTTTGTTCTGTTCAGATAAACACCGCGACTTGGTTTCACGTTTGTATGAAGCTGCATTGTTGTAAAGAACACGTTTGCGAAAGAAAGACACTTTTCGGACAACCTAATACGTTATAATAGGCGCTTCAGTCAATTAGACTGAATGCGCGAAACTTTGGAACCCAGAATAGTTCAAGTATTTATATAATTTATCTAAAACTATTTGTGGATGAAAATATTTATATAGATTATTTCATTGCCAGTAACGTGATGAAACACTAATCAGCGGAGTGCAATGTGTCCCGAGAAACAGATTAACGGTGAAAGAAGAGTATCCAGGCAACAAATCTCACCGCTGTAATTAGTTTAGAAGCAGCTGATAAGGGAGTCCCTCGACCGAATGAAACATTAACGAGACTGCATCTGGCCAATGCTTCAATCAAGTGTGATTGTTCGAAATTGTTCGAGGGCCAGCACACGTTGGTTCATAACGCGGATCGATATACGTGTTTCGAGGTCGACTACCATCGGCTGTGGATAGGAATACCATTGCCGGTATCGTGAGCGGGACACGCGTAGCATAGGGACACCCTCGGCTCGCGTGTGACCCTTCTTTTACGAAGGGTGCACCCGATGCGGGTGCATGACACAGGCACAGATTATCAGTGCACACGACGCAATGGAATTGATCCCCGAAGCATGCCCGTACGTAAAACTTTCGGAGATGAAAATGCTGCCGATTGATTGCTCGCTTGGTTCGCGTTCACGTGGGAAAATTTCGACCACGTCACGTGAATAAACCGGATACGCTCGTTGGCATATTTATTAAACGCGAACAGAAAAAAGGCTGGATTAAGTAATCCCGCAGTGAAGCGGTCCAGGTTTTTGTGATAAAACTGCGTGGACGATATTTAAAATAGTCGAAACTAGATGGTCTATCGATGTTTTGATAGTACGTTCCGTTCAATGTACATTGTATTTCGTTCCACCGAGAGCAGTATCGATGATGATTCAGATTGATATTCGATAATTCGTAGTCGCTATAAGCGTAAATATCTGCATGCCAGTTCTCTTGCATTCGAGTCGAATGATTCGACAGAGGATCCTCAAAAGGCTTTGACTGATCATCTCGTCGGCATGGATATATGTCCTTTGATGTAACATTTAAACCTTCAACCACGTTTAAACGACGAATCTGTCAAATAGCTTCAATCACGTGTTCTCTAGGAAGCTCTGAACAAAATGTAGCTCTTGCTCATTGCACATGGCAACTATGACGCTGCGATGTTATTCATAGCGGTAATCAATTTATCGTGAATATATTTTGGGACATATCCATGAGCTTTCCGAATTAAGAAAATCGCCTTTCCATTCCGGATAAAATTTTCCTTATATGTAATTAACTTATATATTTGTGTTTCGCTATCTGAGTGTATTCTGAAATATCTGAATGAACTACGAATTCCTCTATTAATTTTTCAGAAGCGCTGATACGAGTTATATATTTTGCACGTAAGATTCTTTAATTATCTATACATACTGTATAGTATAATATATTTTACCAAGGAGTACCGTAAGCGCGACAAATGGATCAAACTGTAACTTGACGATGAGTGCTTCAAACTTGCGCTACTCGTGATCAAGACATGCCGCGAGTGCACGCGCAGATTTCATACACAATTTAATCGAAAAGGGCAAAACGAATGCGGCTGGCTACTAATTTCGCTGGTGGCTGTGCAACACCAAGCATACACTATTTTGTGCTTGGAGTTGTGCCAGCAGCCAGATAAATACAAGGTTTTCAGGAAGATAACGTTGCGTCGGTCCGTCTCTCTAGAGAGAGGTGAATTTTAAACGAAATCGGTCGACCATCCTTATTTCGAAATCTGTTTGTGAACCTAACTAGCCGGATTATCGAAACATATTTATTTACAAACGCGATTAGCCTGGCAGCTCAATGGAAATGACAGCGCCGTACAATGGACGATTCGACTTTTCTACCGATCGATTCTCTTGCATGCAACGGAAGAGCATTTGAAGGGAGCGAGCAATCGAATAGTCGACGGATTAATTAATTTCACTCCGATAACTTGGTAATTTGGTTATTCGTTGATGGGGGAAGGCGTGTTGATTTCGAGGGATCGCGAAGAAAAGGTGGTGAGTATCGACGATGGTCTATGCGTGCCTATCTAATTCCGTCGATATAATCGAATCGCGATAAATTCCACGCGAGCGATTCGAAGGGAAATATCGTTTGCGGCAGGCGTGGTCGTGAGTTGTGAATCGTGACCCCTTCTCGAAACTCGATCTATTCGATTCCGTGTTACTCGCAACTCTATTACCGACATTCACTAATCAACTTACGTCGGTTTTATTTTAGTCGGACGAAAAATAATGGGTAAAACTGGTGAACGATGGCGAAGAGCGGCAAGGGGCTGAGGGAATGCGGACGCAGACGGGGGGAGGAAGCTTAGCCTAAAAGCAACGGGGATAGTCTTCTATAATAGGACACAGGTTAACGCGACGTACATGGGAACGCTTTTTCCCCTTTCGGGCGATGTTGTCGAAACTGCAATATGCGATTCGCCTGACAGCAGGGGGGATATTGCGAAATAAAAAGGGTTAAATTAAAAATTCTCGGTCGAGTGCTCCGTCCTTCGCCCGAAGAGAGACTCTGAGAATATGCCTGTGGAATTTGAACGTGAAAGCACGAAGAGAGTTTCCACCCTCACCCCGATCCAACCACCTCTCTTACTCTGCTTTATCCTTCTCGTTCCTCTGGTAACTCGAAGTCTTCGACTTTTATAGCAAGCCAGGTATAAAAGACGGGCCTTTGTGCCTCCGTAAGCCGTCCTTATCGATATTTTTCGATAACAAAAATGAAGGACCGAGCCTTCGGCCGTGGCCCTTGCCGGCCAAACTCGACTCGACTCGACTCGATTCAACTTTCGATCCGAGACTCGA
The DNA here is from genome assembly GCF_051014615.1 of Bombus vancouverensis nearcticus. Lineage (NCBI taxonomy): Eukaryota > Metazoa > Arthropoda > Insecta > Hymenoptera > Apidae > Bombus > Bombus vancouverensis. The sequence goes on from NC_134920.1 coordinate 2,863,486, forward strand.
TTCCACTCGAACTTCGGCAATCATTTTCCTTTGTGTTCTAGAACGACACGATGCAAGTGGTTTGGCAATATCATGTGGAGGAACCGGTGTCTGCTGCTGGAGTTTTGCCGGATCACGACGCTATCCGAGGATCGAGGCCGCTTTATCTGGTGCAAAGGGACGCGCAACCGAAGCCAACCTCGCGCAACCAAGAAGCCGAGCCGCAGCTTCAAACGTGGGACATATTGAACCAGCAGGTTGGTATCGAATCATTTATCCACGTCCCCTGGTGGCATCCAGACGATCGATTACCGACGCTATGAATGTATTTTATCCTTATGTAATGTAGAACGTGTGGTACCGCGTTCCATGAACGACCGCTGTTCGACGGGCCGATGATGTGCGAAACCGACGCGCGAAATCACGTGGGCGGAAAATTATGGTGTAATACGAGCCATCGCGTGGTGGATATACCATAATATGATTATACCGCGTGGAGGGAGGATACGGTGCGATGCAACGCGTCTTACGTATGCATAATGATGGAGAGACCGGCGTAGGTGGTAATAATGTAATGGATAGGTGCTCGCCGGATTTTGGTTGTTAACAGTGAGATTAAAGGTGTAGGGTAAAGATGAAAACGAATGCTTCGCGCAGTGTGTATCGATAAAAGTTTCGCGTGACGTGTATGTTATACGCGTGAACTCGTTCAAGATGGTTTTACGAAGATATATTCGAACGATCGTCTCTCTCTCTCTTCCTCTCTCTCTCTCTCTCTCTCTCTCTGTTGTTTATCCAATTATTTAAGGAACAGTTGGCTCGATTCGGCATCCGACGTGTTCGCGCGTAACACGTAACAAGAGAGAACGAGCTTAATATTCATCGGTACGGTGAAGAGTTTCCCGGAAAAGGCGATTAAAGAGTTTTAATTACGGGCTGGAACGTAGTGTCAACGATATCATATTAAACTCGATCTCCGTGGAAGCTACTTTTCCGGAAGCTTCCGTGGCTGAGTTTACTTTCCCAGGGAGAAGTGTGTCGGACGAAATGAATCGCGGCTCTGTTCCGATTCGTCGCCAGACTCTCCCTCTGACACGGTTCCATCGAACTTCGATAATGTCTTTGAAGTTATTAGACACATTCATTGTGACCGCGGTTATTAAAATTTGATTGTAATTGAACGGGGAATGCGGTGAAAACTTTTCAAGGAAATTGCACGGGAGACGGCTGCTCGTCTAATACCTCGGTAACGAGCGTTCGTGTGAATCTTCACGCTAGACGATGGCAATATTAATAAAGACCAAAGTTCATCATTCAATTTCTAGTATCCCATATCTTTGGCTAAAACTTTCTTTCAAATTTCACGTCTAGGTTAATCGTGGAAATTCGTGCATTAAAAAATTCTTAAGTTTCATGAACTCTAAAATTCCTATATGCCAAAGTGGATAAACTTCTAGCAGAATTTTAAGGAATGGTCACTAATTTGATCCGCGATCTGTTCGTATCCAAGGAGCCATTATTCGTTCGTTGCTTGAAGGCGGTCGGTCTCTTTTGTTTCGTTGCTCGAGTCGTGGTATTCTCGCGGTCAATTCAGTCACGCTTCTGTTTCGCGAACGCGTGGACTCATGTTAGCGAGTGAGCCAGCGAACCAGCGAGTAAAGTAGAGAGAGAGAGAGAGAGAGAGAGAGAGAGAGAGAGGGAGAGAAAGAAAGGGGGAAAGAGAAAGCGAAGCGTGGGTGGCTCGGGTTGCGCGTGAGATGAATGTTCGAACGCGTTTAACGTTCAGCCTGGTACGAGTGGATTTTTATCGGATGCAAGCCGCGGAGCATTGTGCGCCGAATTTATGATGGCATAAATCTTAACCGGGTCACATCCGGCAAAAACTATTCGTTCATTAGCGTCGCCGGGTCATAGATTACGGGTCGACGCTATCACTGGGATCGGACAATGCTAATTCCACGGGCTGCCGAGCTTTTGCTTATAGTTTATACCGACAGAGAGAAGGAAGGGATGGTTTAGTACGGATTTACGTGGCGCCTATTCTGCGTCGTCGACGAGCAGAGATCGATCATTCGCGTGAATAATGAAGATGAAAAATACTCGAGTACTCTATTATCGATGCCAGAATTCGAGAGCACTCTTGGCGGCAGTCTAAGAGGAACTATGACGAGTTTCAACGTGAATGAAGTCGTAAACATGGCGTGATTGGCGGATGGACGATGTGCAAATATAGCGAAGGAGAGATGTCGAAGTTATCAGTCAGCTTACGCTTCAGTGTCTTTTCGCGTTGGCAGCTCGATCGGTGAAAAATCGGGAATTTCAGAGAACGTCCTCTCTATTCTCTCTTTTTGTCTCTCCCTCTTTCGTTCCGTTTTCGTCGTATCTTGTGAAATTTCCACCGTCGAGGTTCCTCGCGAAATGCATCGTATCTGATTTTACCGATAAATGGCACTTTCGATATTTTTGCGCGATTCAATCGAACGACGTGTGTCAACGAATCTGGTAATGGAAACGAACGGAAACGGCTTGCATTATCAGGAAAAGCCGGGAACGAAATAATAAATTGGAATTACGAGGGAGGGGTAGGTGGTTGGTTGAAACCGAACGACTCTAATTTCATCAGCTCTGTTTACAATTTGTATCCAACAGGATCGCGAAACTGGGGTGTTTCGGTGCTCATCAGCTGAAACAAATTACCGCGTCTCCCAGCTGGAAAGGAATTACTCGTTCGCCCAGCAAATCGAACGATTCCCTTTCTCCTTTCTGTTTTTACTTCGATATCTCTCTGATATGAAATTGTTTGTAGTACTGATTTGATTGCTTTTACTTTAATTGTAACAGAGGGATGCAATGAGCACAGTTCGAATTATACAATTACGTACATCTCGCTAAAAGATATAATAAAAGATCGTGATAATAGTAAGACCGATCTCACACGGATATACGTATATCGCGATGCGCATATGATACATACTGAATATATATGTACACTAATGGAAGCGATAACACGACAATTCTCGGGCGACGCAGTATCGCGATACTCATTTCGTGTTCTTGTCAACGATAGGAAGGCGATAGATGAGACATTAAACCAAATGGCGACATTCACACGATACGCAGCTCATGACACGTGTATCACGATACGCGTATCTTCTCGTGAAACCGGCCTAAAGAGTAAAATTTCAAATGTTATGCAGGCTGTTCAATATAGTAATAGCCTACAAGTGCGACAAGTTAACAGCACAAATAATTGTGCTAATGTAAATCATGCAGCAACGAAGTTTCGTACGCATATTTGGTATCACGCAGCACCGAATTCAGTGGAGAAAGCTTCATACAATTTCCAAGTTTCCTCGACCTAGTTGAATTGCTCAGAATTACAGAGCACTACTATAAATTACCATGGTCAGCCCCGTACGTCATCAACTATTTAATTCTGTTTAGTATCTCCGAGAACTAATTCACCGTTCTTCGGGATATTCTTCGTCGCTCTTCCTTTTTGTTATTCCATCTTATACCTACAATTTCTTTATGAGTTACAATACTTTGCTACGGTAACGCGCCTCGTTCACAAACTTCTTAATCCTAGCGATGTCTGATTAGTCGACACGCATTCTCGCATCGCCGAAACTTTCGTAACGCGATCGCGGTTTTAATTGTCACGATGAGAAGAGCCGTCTGCTCGTCTCTGTTTCTCTCACAGTTGGAGACGGCCGGAAAGCGGCGACATTAAAGTTGCCAGAGCGTCGTTTATCTTACGACCACCGCGCCTCGTCTCTCTCCGTTTCTTACTTCTTTCTTATACAAATGCTACTTGTTCCTCGCTAACTACGTACGCGGAAGTTCCTCGCCAGTTGAATAACTTTTGTATCGCGACGAGATGAATATGAATGTCTGTGGACACAAAGAGAACGAGGGCCAACTTGTTAGGACGGGTTTGCATTGATTCTCCCTTTTCCAAGACCGGCAGTGATACTTTTTTCGTCGGCCATTCTCGGGACGAATCGAAAGGGAAACTTCACCAACGAGAGAGCGCCAAATTCGCCTCAGGCGGATGCCGTTTCACGCCTCATCGTCATCCCTGTTGCCTCGTAAATTTATATAGTCTCGTTTTTATTTTCACACGCTCTCCCCCAAATATCATTTGCATACCATCTTTCTGACACATAGATAGTTTCGACTTTTCGCCTAATCCGCTATTGTGTTGATAGTTCCGCATGAATGAAGCTTTCGTTTCATTGCTCAACTGGGAAATTGTAGTTGATGTTTGCAAGAAACACAGAAGTTTCCATGAACTATGAAGTTCATTAGCGATGTTCGTCATCAATCATAGTCTTGGTAAATGTGCCTCATGAAAGGATACGCCATCATTCTTCATTCTCAATATAGTTATTCAGAGAGTTCTGACGAAGCTCCCCCGTTGAATCGCTGTTACATCTCTCGTAACAGACACGTTTCCTGTATATCTTCTGTTTTTTTTCCTTCATACGCTTTTCAACGGGCTTCTTTCACACGTCTAATTTTTCTCGCGCCTCGCTCGACCCTATCAGATCTGATTTCGAAAAGGGATCGCGACGCGTTATTAGTTATTTATAGGAGCAACCGACCAAGAGAAAAAGTTGGCGCCACGATGAGAAACAGGAAAGGGCGAAATATGAAATGCTTATGCGAGCACGACGGCCGAGTAACATAAAACGCGTTTTTACGTGGGCTGTCCTTCAAAAGAAGTCATCCATTTGAACGCATAGTGCGCGAAACCCGACATACCCGCAGGATAATTATCGTCTCTTCTCTTTCCAAGAATCCACGCAGCGAAGGAAAAAGCGGCCAAGGGTGAGGCGTGTCGTGAATTGCTCTCACGATGACGTCTATTTGCGTTGAATTCATAGCCTGAGCTTGTGTACTGCTTTGACAATTTAATGTTTCGTTTATGGAAGTTACTAAAACGTGCACGTGTATGTGTTATGAGTGTCATTCAAATAGAATTCAGTGATAAATGAAAAGAGCGCAGTTTATTTCCAGTTCGATAGTTCACGGTTTTCTAACAAATATAATCACAGTGGTTTCAAATTTTAGCAATATAATCATGACAGTCGTGTCTCGATACAATGCCAGAGAAGTTTCAAAATGTTTGTAAAACGTTAATAATACACTCATATCTATGTATAAAAGTTTGCGATGAGTATTTCAAAAGTTTCAAAAATCAGTCTATTCTAGATCTAGATGTTTCACAATTTATAGATGCAAGATAGAGATACGGTTAGAAATGGATACCTCTATTTTTTAGGCCGTTGAAACCAAGTTTCGGGTATATCTAAAATTTCTCCTGATCCCGGCGCTATCTATCTCTGACTAACGTGTCTACCGTAATACACATATAGAGTATCTATTCCGGAACGAATCGACGTACCACGTACATATTTGGAAGAATTCCTTGTATGAGGTCAACATCCATTTCTGTCGATTCTTATTTATCCAGATTACACCCAGACGAACATAAAAGTTTATGCTCAGTTTTCGTGTGTTAAAGTGATTCAGCAAGCATCCCTCGCACGTATCGGCTCTCATACTGCGTGCACCGGCAACATCAGCTTTTTTACGAAAAGGAAGGGAGAGAGAGAGAGAGAGAGAGAGAGAGAGAGAGATCTGATTGGCCAAAGGAAGATATTCCGTAGGAAATGCAGCCAGAAGCCCGAGGAATCGTAAACGGGGCTCGCTCGACCGAAATCTTGACCGAACCCTAAGGCCGTTCAGCATATTCGACCGCAAAACAATAAACGCAGTCGTCCTTCTCGGTAATCTTGACATCGATAATTTCGCAGAAGCGCGTGGGAGAACCCTACGGCGGCGTGGCCCAAGCTCAAGGCGGTCGAACAGCACAGCCGCGAAAAAAGAATCGCAATTTTCTCTTCAGAATCGCACACATACCCCGCGGCTGCAACTCGAGCCTCAACCTTCGTTTCCTACTCCATCCGAACCTTCCCGTTCTTTCTTTATATATTGCGAGATCTTTTTCGGTATAAATGCAATCTCGATCGGCACATCGACAACTTTTCTTCGATCGTTTAAAACGTCTCGTAATCACGGTGGTAAGGAATCCTTTGGTTCGTTCTCTTATTCTTTCCCTCGATCTCTTACCGTAGATTAAATTTACTCAATACGCCTTTGTGCGTTCCTTTGCTGACAAACGGTCTGCGGCAACACCTGAAGATTTCCGCCAGGTATCAGACGTCTCGACGTTAATATATGTGCCTCCAGAGGAATCCTTTTGACCTGCAGTTTGACTATTCAAACGACACCTTGACTTTCTTTCTCTATTGGAGTAGTTTATATAGTTGTATAATATTTTCAAAAATATTTAACTCGTTGAGTTATATTAGGAGGCTTAATATTCAGTTTAATTATCATCGGTGTGAAAATGTTCAGTTTTTTTTTTTTTTTGGAGTAAAAGGGAAACGAGATGACGGTAGTTTGAGAAACTATTTCATCTGTACACGATCGTTTAAAACAGCAATAGTTTCGCTCATTTCGCCGTGTTCGCCGGCGAAATGAGCGAAACTCGTTTCCCTGGATTATCTTTGTCACGCGAATTGTTGGAGGAAACTCGGTCGAAGACAGTTGCAATTAGAAAAACAATTTGGAGGCTGACAGTCCAGCGATAGCAAGCGTGTACCGCGCTAAATACCACGTTCCTCCATTAACGGGTATAGACAGATCTATACAGTTCTATCCAGTTTCGTGCAGCGTCGGATGAATTCCCAGTCGTATTATGTGGCGGCCAACCTGTACAGAGCGTTAACATTTGAAAAGTTTTGAGGAAACATTAACTCGTGCGTGTATGGCTAACAGCATCCACCTCTATACCCTTATTCAATCTCGATTCGTTTCTACCCTCTTCGTACCCATACCATGTATGGATCGTTGTATGTTTGCGACCGTTTCTCCTATATATAGCCGCAAACTGCTGTAATAAAGTTGATTAAAATTTCAAAGTGACTGTATTATATAACCTGGAAATCCTTCGAACTCTGGAATAAACGCGAAGTCGATTTATTTTTATAGGGTGGAAAAGTTTCCTCGTTTCGATGCACCTGAACAGCTAACGCAAAGAATTACGCCCGTTTAACCAAGCATCTTTAAATTACTTTGCAGGTTCGTTTACCCAAGGGACAAGACACGCTGCTTTGGTGTCGCGTTCTAAGGATGCCAAACATTGATCACAAACACCACGTCGTGAAGGTAAGTTCTCCTCGTAACTGTAACCTACTTACTCTTAACCCTGCTCGTGCCGCGTCTTACGCATCTAACCCATCTAAACTTGATTAAACCGTGAGCGTATGAACAGATTCTCGTCGACGTGGAAGCCGTCGAGCACCAGAGATCTCAGTCAGTTTGTCGACTGGAAATCCTTGCAAGTATCTTCCAAGGTCCGGGAACGATCGTTTCGTCGGTCGGTTTACGGTTAATGTCGAGAGTCAAGAGCCCCTCCATTAGAACGAACGACTGATGAAACCGTATAAATCGCGCTTCCGGCAGATACAACGCGAATCCTTTTCTTTTACGAACACATCATCGCGTTGCTTTCACGCGTATATGGCAAAATATCTTTACACGGTTCGAGAGGTCTGTCATTCGCGCGAAATCATTCGTCGAGTTTGATCTCTATTTCCAATCGTGATGTTCGAAAATTCCGATAACGCTTCGTGGTTTTGATGTATCTATTTCTAAACGACCGATCGACGAGGACGTGTGACAGTCGACCTGTAAAATCGAGTAACCGCGACTTGTTTTCCATCAGTAAAACGCACCAGCGAAAAGTATTTTCTAGTCTTATTCGAATTTGCTCGGACATCATATCTATATGTATATTTATCGTTATGATATATTTCATCACCGCGCTAATGTTAATCTTGCGCATGAAGCAGCGGAATGACATGAGGTGCTCGGATCTAACTCGATTATTGATTGGGAAAACAGAATAAAACAGAAATGGACGGGTAACACGATATTTCCTAGTAGTTGTGATACGTAACATTAGAATAATATTTCTCATGAATCGTTGGCGACTACGTCACGTAATGCTATTACGTTGCGATTCTCGTCTAACGAAGTCATGAGAATGACCGTTCTATGTGAAAGTTAGCCTTTATCGAGGTATAGCGTATGTTCGTCAATAGGCAACACATGCTTAAAATTTCTGACGTGCGATTCATACTGATTCAAAGGCACACGTCGATTCGTTGAAAAGATCTTTGATTTATCGAAGATAACTTTTCATCCATTCGAAAACGCTGGTACGTACGCGATGAATTAAGTTCTTCCAAGTCAGCGACGCGAGCCATTCTTTTTTTTTCCTCTCTCCCGCTTTCTTCCTTCTTCTTATCTGACAGGTGTTGAACTGAGCGTGCATGGACTCTTCCTTTTTCAGTACGAGCCGGTAATACAACCCGGAAGTCACGATTACCTGCATCACATGACTTTGTACGAGTGTCGTAGAGATCAGGCGCTATTGGAGTCCGCCGCGAAGACGTCCGGCAGTGTTTGCTACGAGCCCAATCAGCCGTCTCTTGAGTGTAACACAATCGCGGCTATCTGGAGCCTTGGTTCTGAGGTATGCTACGTGATACATTTAAATGTAAATGAAGAATTAAATAAATTTCCCATCCGACGTGGATATCGGTTCGAGATATAATTTCACTCAAATTAGAAAGTGAACAATTGGATTCGTTTCGGTTCAAGCGATTCTTAAAAGAGAAATTAAATGCAAATTGCTAAATCGATTCGAGCCATGGTATCAAACAATGTAACTCTGACGTTGAAATATTGTTTAAAAAGACACTTGGCAAGTTTAATTGTATTCGTCCAAGAGTCAGAGAGAGAGAGAGAGAGAGAGAGAGAGAGAGAAGAGTCTTCTTTCCTTTTAAATTATTTTATATGGATGACAGTGCTTTCGCATGTACGAACAATTAAATCATGACACGATGTCGCGTGTGAGATTACCGGCTGTCTCGCGATCAGTCGCATCTTCTCAGGGTATTCGTGTTACCAGCGCGACCACGAAGAAACGAGTTCGCGACGCTCTCTCGCTCTCCGCATTGGTATGCATTACACAAAACCCAGAATTACCGCGATACTCTCTGCGTTGTACCAGTATGTCTCTTACGCTTGTCCCAGGATGACGCCAGATTAACATTTGTGGACAATGATTTACCTCGGTGCAATTACCCGCCTCACTGATTCAAATCTCGATTATATTTCAAATATGATTTATAATTAAGCACCTGTGCTTGCTTTACTTTAAACTACACCACACACTAAACATGTTACACATGAAACTTAATCCATAATAAATAACACAATCGATAATGAAAATTCCCTCGACAACGCACGTACATAGGTACTTTCGCGTTGCATTTAAAAATTCTTCACGCAAATATTTATCGTAAATTACAGTAGTAAAAACTGAAAAGAACCATTTATCCCTAACACGAGCCACCCCATGAACCTTCGACCATCGTCCATAAATCTGACGCTCCCGATTCTCGAATTGTCAGACATGTACCTAGCCAGCGTATAATCGAACGTTCGTCACGGTTTTTCTCGCAGGGCTTCAATTATCCACCGGAGGCCGGTTATGCGCTCGATCCGCACACAGGGCCGCGCTACTACATGCTAGAAACACACTATACGAACCCACAGATGGATGCATTCATCAGCGACAGCTCTGGCCTGCGTTTGCATTACACGGACAAGCTGCGCACTCACGATGCCGGCATTCTAAGCGTCGGCATCGACCCGAACTGGAGGCATATCATACCACCCGGCCAGCCAGACGTTATCTCCGAAGGTCATTGCATCTCGGATTGTACCGGACACACCATACCCAACAGCGGCATCAACATATTCGCTGTCATTATGCATACTCATCAGCTGGGCAGGAAGGTCCGATTGCGTCAGATAAGGTCTGGCGAGGAGCTGCCACCCATTGCGTCTGACACCAATTACGATCCTAGCTATCAGGAGTATCGGAAGCTGCAGAAGCCCGTCAGGGTCTATCCGGTGAGCGTTTGTTTCTCTCTCGTGATCATCGACCAAGTCGATGGTCGTGTTTCTGCACGATGTTTCTTTCGCAGCGATTTAAATGGCGATCCAAGGAATCGATATGATAAAATTCTTCTAGAGGTGATAGGAAAATGAAGCGTATAGTGATGGAAAAAGTTGTGTACTTATTTATTCGGTATTAGCGAAGCATATGGGGTAATCATAGGTGGGTGTATGTGTTTTTCTTACAGGGTGATCATTTAATAGCCGAATGTACATATTCATCTAAATCCAGACAAGCAATCACGCTAGGTGGATTGTCGACGAGGGAAGAAACTTGTTTGGTATCCACGCTTTATTATCCTCGCATCGAGCTGTCGCTTTGCTACTCTCTGCCTTCATTGCCGACGGTTCTGCAGAGTTTGGGAATCCAAAAGTTGATGCAGTGAGTATTTGTCGTAACGTTTTCTGTTCGTGTTTGAATATCGACAATAATTTCGACGAGACCTCTCTTGTTCGTTCATTTTGCCAAACTGTCCGCTATGAAACAAACGAAACAGTTAGGTTGACTTGAATTTCGCGAAATAATCACGCCTGTCGGTTCGTCGGTTGTTTCATTTTTCTTTTTTTTTTTTATATCGAAAGTTCAAAGACCGTTTGAGATTAATTTACGCGGGAGGTTTGATACCACGTTAATGATCACGACGTATGCCTCTACACACAAAGCAATGACCAGACGTTCGCTCCTTTTACTCTGATTACTTTAAATTGGCAATTAGGGACGGCGATGGCCCGTGCGTCACGACCGCACGACCTGTCGTTAGTTCAACGAGCGTCGGTTATATTGCGCCAGACGCATCGTTTATTGCATTACGTAATGTTACGTGTGTCACGAAGACGCTTCCTGCGACGTGTCACGAACCTTAATGTAACAAGCGTCCTGTTTCACTAAACACACTCCGGCTACATTGAATACCGTAGTTAAATTACTGTTATTACTACCACTAATATCGGCAGGTCGTCGCTAGTTGGATCGTTAACTCCGACAGAGATCATTGTCATCTTTGCGTGACATCGCGACCAAATTGCTGTATCGACCAGAGGCAGGCAAACAACGCTCCTACTTCAAAACCATACACCTGTTACCAATAATGCAATCATTACCGGGCCATCAAACTAATTAGCCTAAATACCTAAACGATCAGCTTATTATCATTGTGTAGACGACCATAACCAACGATCTGAACTCCTATTTTCTGTCTTATCCGTTCGAAATCTAGTTCAATCTCAGGACGTTGACTAAAATTTCCTGGTCAAGAAAGAGAGAGGTACACGTAAACGTGTTCCTGTTTTCTTCAAGCCATACACAAAGACTTGCAACAAGCTTTGTTCCGGCAAACGAGCGCGCTTTCACGATGCGGGTCACGGGAGCAAAGTCGTCTTCGGGACTCCTGAAACTTCGTCCCTGTAGGACGTGAAATCGAGCCAAGCCGTGACAAACCTTCACGTATCATTCTTTCTCGTTACAGGGGTTCTAGCCCGGTAAAGATTCAAGAACCGCAAAAGTTGTCCGGCATGACATTGGAGGAACGTTTGCTTAGCTACGACTGGGAGACCAGTTTTCAAAGTTTCCGAGAAGCTACTCGAGGAGGCACCTTCAAACCCCTCTGCTGGACGAACAAGGGTGTGCTGCCGGGCACGGAGAACTTGGAAGTCCACTATCCTAGGATTTTAAGGCCGTACGAGGAGGTTAACTTGCCTTGCTCGAAGAAACCTCTAAGAAACAAGTTGTCGATGTTGCTCAGCGAAGACGAGGATATCGGTGCTCCCGTGGATCCTGACAGTGACGAGACAAACGCCGTCGAACGTGGACAATTGGTGCGCAGCAAAGTGTCCCGCAGCAGTGACGGACCAACTGGCGGAAGTTCCTCGACTAGATCGGTACCACCGATGGTTTTAATATTGACCATTTTGGTGGCTGTAATTGGCGGTACGTTCAGGTGAACACTGGTTGGTCGTCTGCACGCTGATCGACCGATCGATCGATTTCGTTTATCTAGGACGGCCGTTTTATCTTCTTGTTGATCGCGCTGGATCGGGGAGGAGATGCATATGTAAGTACGTACCGGTGTGTATCCTCTGACGCGTCGCTTAAACTAAACAACTATATTCATCGTTGATTGGTCGTTGAATGAGGATGGCGGTAGATACCGGGGTTCCCTTTCGCGTTCGTTTCCACGTCTATCCGGTTTGTCCTACTACCGAACGATCGCAATTTTTTTACGGAGACGATTCGTTTTACGAAACACATCGAGGAAGAGTTGATCGATGGATCAGCTGGATGGATTACCTTGATCGACGTGGGAAAGAGAAATATTTTTGATGGTTTTGAGTCGTGATCGCGCACGGAACGAATAATGGATGTTGTCGACACGAGACGATCTATTGAAGATTGCCAAATATATTTTCCCCTAATGAACGTCCATCGAAGAGTAGGATCTACGGTGTCCTCATTCAAGGATCAACCTCCCTTTTCGCGATCTCTGCTCGTGCAACTATATTGTTATAACGAATCGCGTACTCGCGCAGGACCATCGTTGGATATCTTTCGACTTCGATCACTCGTCGTTTCTCAGTTTTCACCATCTAATTTTTTTTCAAAATATTGCACAAATGATATTGTGTGTAAAAAGCTAAACGTATAAATACCTCTGTATCTACGAGGTACTATTTATCGATCCGTATCGACGCCGGCATAAAAGCAAGCTTTTAGGTTCATTCGCAAGTAATCGATTCAGAATTTAATTCGATTTCATTCGGTTAGTCGCGAAGTATTTCGCTTGAACATGGCACGGGCAAAGGCTGATACGATCAAAGGAAGTCCCTTGAAATCCTGCAAAGAATTGCGTTTCCGTCGTAACGTTAACACAGTCGGCGCTTGCGTCAAAACGGATGGATCTCTCGCCCTTTGACACGATCAGATAAAAGGAACAACGTGAATACGGATGAATCGTGAATCGAAATCGTGAGCGACAAAGTTACTCGTTGCTCTTCTATTTCGTTACTTTCCACTATAGCACTGTCTGTTATACGCGATCCAACCTATATTATATTGCGTGAAATATAATACAATAATTTTAGGATCGGTCGTACGTGAATATGAACTTATATACGTGTATAACCTTAATCGATCTTAGCCTACGTTTGTTTGGTTGATAATAATAAATACGTGACAGCGCACGAAAACGAGAATTGAACGAGAAAGAGTAAAAATATGATACAAGTTTTCTAGTCCATTTTTACAAACAACGGGCTGCGTTTTCAAACTCGACTCGCCGTCTCAAGAAAAAAGCAACATAGTGTAAGTCGCGAATATGTACTAGCCGATTCTCTCCTTCAGCAGTTCTCGAACGAAAGATATCCACGAGGAAATTGAAATCCTGTCTATTGTGCGGAATTATTTTGAAGCTTCTAGACTCGAAAGAATTTATATTGTTGGCTGTTTATTTAGCAGGCTGAGAACCAAGCGAATTGAACGCATTCGGGTGGTCTTGACGAAGAGAACATTTCTAAAGAAGTAGCTTTCAGGTGCAGCTTTCTAGATTTTTCAAAGAGTAATCTCATGGAGAATCGCTTGGTTCCCGCCGGAGTCTGTATATTCTGTTACTATTAGATTTATACGAATAGATACGTTTTTTAGCGGAGACCATATAAACGTTGGTCGATTCGCACTCGGGACTAACAAACCAAGTTTCCAACGTTTTTCACTGTACCGTGGAATTATTTTAGCCTCGTTACGTGTCACTTGACCAACGTTTGTACCATTTCCTTTGTAATATTCTGTACAGTTCCTTAAGTGTAGCTCTCGTTGTTCAGCTGGCTGTTCGTGCCGGAGATTATTTATTTTTTATTTAATTGTATAGAGAAGAAGTTTACTTGTCGCGTTGATACTCTGTTTCGCCCGCGTTTCCACGCGTTAGATATACATGCGTTTTTATATATTCCGCGCGCAACATGTTCGCGAAGCGCGACGGTCGGGAAGCGTACGTTGAGTTTCTTAATGCGTTCTCCACCGCTCGCTGGGGGACACTTGTCACTACGAATGGCACACGCGGTGTTGCATCGATCTCTACGTGATCGATTCCACCAACGGAAGACATGTGCTTCCGTTTCTTTGCGACGCCACGCTTTAAAGCGGTGCTTTGACTCCTTGGTAGGCAATCGATAATGATTGTCTCGTCGAGCGTTTGTGATTAATTAACAGCTTTCATAGCTGATTCAGACTTACGAATTGATGATTCAAATAACGATCTATTATCGAAACTATTACTGGAATGTCATGTTTTATTCGACTTATCGAACAATGTAACATTTGAGACAATAAAAGAATTGTTTTAAAGAACAATTTATCATGATCATGTTTAAATGAGAGAACATACAAGAAAAAAATTTACAAATATCGATACAGATGTACGAATATCGGTCGGGAATTATCAATTGTTATTAACATTTTGAAATCACCAACAAGAGTTAGACAATAGAATTGTTTCTTTTTTTCGATACAGAATTAAATCCAATCTACTTCGCGTAGTTACTTTAAATTGATCCAATTTTTGACCTGTTACAATGTACCCTCATTTGACACTCGTTCAGTCGATTAAGTCTTCGAAGCACCACTTTAATTATTGGGAAAGGAGAAAGAGAGAAGGAGGGAAGGAAGGAATAACATGTATGATGGCGTGCAAGTAGAGGACTTACACCGGAGTACCGCGATCGATATCTTTGTAGTCAAGAGTCCCTTAATGCGCGCGCTTTTCCTCAATTCTATTTGCATCGGGGGAGAACGCAAGTTTCACAGTCGGAGACACGAGAAGCGAAAAGCTTCGTAGGCGCGTTCCTCTTTTTCCAGAAAATCACACGAGCGAAATGTCGCGGTTTCGTTTTCCGTGTGTGTCGGTTGTTTTTCATTCTCACATCTGTCTCTCGGTCGTCTATTAAAATCTCTCGTTTGTTCTGTCGATGTCTTTTAGTACCGATCTCCCACGACTTACGACGACCGATTGTCGATGATAAATCTCTCTCTCTCTCTCTCTTTCTTTCCCTAGTGTAGAAATATTAAAAAAAAAAAAAAACCTCACTACGTAGTCGGACTAATCGGTAAAAATAATAAGCGCGTAGTCACGTTTTACAATTTAATACTACGATAATTCGTAAATGTCATAGGAGATCTGTGTGTGTAGAGATCGTAGGGAAGTCGAGCGATTATTACCTTCATCCTCGAGGAAAAAAAACGTTACTTTTAAGCGCTGAAGATCCATTCCTTTCCGATCATACTGCTGTATACTGCCGACGAGTATACTGCCGTGATACTGCCAATCGTCGCTTCGCTAATGTCAGCGTTCCAATTCGAAGTTATACTCCGTCTTTCTGTTATTATTGTCCCTCTTTTTCTGTTTGTAAACGCTTATAACATGGAACCATCGAGTCAGCACGTACAATATTTACACATTTAAAAATATCCATACGACACGCAGACCTACGTACACAGAAATGAAAACAGAACAAGTCGTTCGAGACTTGTCGATGATGTTAAAACATCGACGAAACAGTACGACGGTGATGCAATTGATCGACGATTGAAGGATAGAAGCAAGATAGTAAACACGTATTGAGAGATGGAATAATTTGAGAAACATTCGATTGCTACTTTCCCTCCCTCGAATTTCTTCGCTGCGTGTACGGAATGTACGATCCTTTACGGGATAAGCGATGATTTATCACCGCCGAAAGAACTTGTTATAATCGCGCCGCGCGAGAGGCGAGGAGAGGAAGTCGTTTCGAGACTTCTTCCGTGCTACGATGTCGACGCGCTGGCTTCAGTCTCAGTGGCCGTTCGCTGACGCTGTTATCGCAGGCGTCGCCGTCGTCAGGATGTTTTAGGGGATGTTGCGTGTTGGGAGGGGCTGATAGGAACTGCCGGTGATATGACCAGAACAATCAAGCAAAGTGTCACAAGTAAATGTCATTTATGCTGGGATAATTATGTTAGATAAATAGGGAACGATATTACGCATTTATATTCAATGATCTTGCATCGTATGTACGTTAGCTGGTTCGTTATCACGCCGAGATCCCTGGCTTCCATCGAGATTTCGATAAGAAAAACTACTATAAAGGTTACCGTTCCATTGTAATTTTTTCCTAACATTACAAACGTAAATTACAAACGTGTACGTCGTATATACTAGCGAACGATTATATAATGGAACAACGAGGAAGTAACGTGCAGTACCTGAATGGAGAATCGGTACAATTGGTGAAGCATTCACCGATTACTCGCCGATTCAAACTTGAAACATAAACAAATTTGAGCCAAGTCGATAAAATTGACAAGAGAATGGAGAATGGAGATAGAAGAGACGTATGAAAAGTGGCTTTTCGGAGTGCGAGGAGATTAGACATTGAACGAAAACTCGGCGGAGCCAGGAAATCGGGAAATGTATGTACTGTATGTAGAAAAGATTAGCGACCATCGTCAACCAATGCCTGTGACCCATTAGCTAGATATTGGGGCACGGTGATCGTGCGAGAAAAAGCAAACGAGTGGACGGGAAAAAAGGAATCGAGCGAATAGCGTGTGCGTGTACATAGGTACCCTGTATATATAGTTTTTAGATTTAAATTACGTCCCGGACTCTTCATAGGCACCTACACATTCGAATTCAGATAGCTGGCTAAATAGTATCTTGTATCTTTATAATTTACATGTAACATGTTGAACTTGTACTCCCCCGCAGTGTATGCGCGCGTGTGTCCGCGCCTAATGACACGCGCGCTCACGCACGGATCGTACGCGTTACCGGGCGTCCCTATCCTTCCAGACCGCTCTTAGATTTATACCTAATTTACACTGGATATTAACGTCTAAACGCTACACTATCATCTACACTGTAACAAATTGTATTATATTTTATATATATAAATATGTAAATGTTTTTCTAAAACTAGTCTCCACTTTTCATTCGCCTTGCCATATTTCTCATTCCTTTCATGATTATTTTAAGTATGTGTTTGTATGTTCAACTCGGTATATCAACCTAAACAACTTGTAAATTGTAATTAGGAAAGTAGGAAGAGGACTTTATATAATAAAAGAAGAAATTTATTACCAGTCAACGAAGTAACAAGATACTAGGTAAGTACAGTTTCTGTTTTCTCATTAATTTTCAGTGCATTACCAGACAAAGTCTTAGGAAACAGCTTTCTTAGAAACAAGCTTAATTTACGTAAACCCTTCTAACTTTTTTAATGGTAACGTAAAAGGACTTTGTTGTCGAGCGATACGCAATGAAACACCCGTGGAGCTTAATACTATAACACCAAAGGAAATTGATGTCAGCCGAAGCGTCGCGATCTACAAATTCCTAAATAGCAATCTTTGCTCTCTCGGTTTCAACAAATCGAAAAATCACTCGTTAATGAGGTCGAAGCAGCGACGACTCTGTATGTTTCAAGTCGCTAATTTACGTATTACAGAATTTCCCCCCCGTCTATCACCAATTTGGCGGCAACATGGCGGAAATACGGCTCACAGGAACGTACCTAGCCATAGAAACGAACGCTTGATATCCAAGCACAGCCCCAAGGGTCGCGGTGGGCCAATAAAATTACCATAACCAACAACAAATCAGCCACCAAGCACACTATCGAGCGCGACACAACTAATTACACGCGCGTATATTAGTTGCAGGCCAGACCCTTCTGAAACCACGGCGGCTTGGAACTGTTCGGCTGTTGCTGGCAGTTTCAATCGGCGGCCCGATCTAACCGTCAGATTACAACGTGGATTTACCAAGGCGTCCAACTCTCCCTCTCTAGTGTTCATTATTCTCTCTCTCTCACACACGCGCTCACACACACACACACACACACACACACATACTTGGATGATCCACTAATGAACAAGTTCCTCGGCTAAGTTCGCTAATATTCTGCCTGTACCGACTGTCGACTAATCAAACTTCCGGCCCTTGCGCGTTACCTTAACGAGACAAGCGGTTTCTTTTTTTTATTTCGGAGCTAGATGTATTCGAGAAGCTGAATTCACTAATTGTGAAGGTCCTCCAGGCGTTCTCAGAAGTTTCGGCAGCGGATATTGTGCGAATCCACAGCGATCGTGATGCGGAGGCTACCTGCCAAATCTCGTTAACATTATTTACGATAATTTAATTGGACGTGGAGAGTATGACAATTTTTTATGTGTTGTATTATGTGCATGGTAGAAAAAAGTAAAAAGATATTTACAAAATGTGATTTTAGATATCGGGACAATAAAGAAAGTTTATGCATAAAAGTGTTCTTTGAGGTTTATCTCTTAAGTAACTATTTAGCTTTACGATAGAAACACTTTTCCAGCTGCGTACAAGCTGAAAAAGCTTTTCTAGTTTAAGAAGTATGCATACTTGTAAAATTAAATTGTTTTTATGACAAGATTCGATTAAATAAGAATAGATATGAAATGTTTAATGGATGAAATTGATATTGATGCGACGCCACAAAGAATAATCGCATTTATAGAAAATAATTGACTCTGCAAAAGTATTCAGTAACATTGGTGTTCGTTTCAATTTACAGGAGTGTGATAAAGAACTATTGATCTTTTGCTGTGTTTCTCGCCAAGTTTCTCGCTGAAAGCACAGCAGAGCGCATTGCACCGTGATCAGGTAAAATAAAACATGTGTATTCGACTGATAATTTCGATTGATGAGTATTTTCGATATTGCCATATAATTGTTTGCTAACAATCCGTTTTGCTTTATTCAGCCAGTTATAAGACTCGCATTCGTTCAATTTTTGCAACTGCGTTTAAATCCTAACAAATTCATAATATTTTCTTTCAATTATAATACAAACGCGAAGTCAGCTATTTCGTATTAATCCTTAACAAATTTTATCTTTAATAATTAAACCTATTTACTAAAGCAGTTTTCTATTCTACTGGAAAAAGAAATGTTAAGCTGTTTGAGAAGTTTGTAGCATTTTTAACAATGGATAAGTATATTTAATGGGATTAGAAGAGAATTATTCATCATAAATTTGTGTTAAATATTTGAATGCTAAACTTGAAGTAAATATTGTTTCTAGTTCAAGAATAGAAGCTGTAACTGATTAATTAGAAAGATTTCATTGTTAGAAACATTCAATAACTATTTGAAGGAGTCTATTGCTAAAAAAGAATAGTTTTTTTTCTGAAAAAGTAAAGCTACATGTTTGAAATTCAGTAAAATATGAAATCCATACAAATACATTGTCTTCAAATATTTTTAAATTTAGTTACGAATTTTTCGAGCAACTCCAATATATTTTATTAATACTTTCGACACCTAAATTCTATTTCTTTAAGATTAGCTTTATTTGGCTGAGAATAGATTAACGAAGATCCTTAAATGATTAATTACGCCGCAGCCAAGGCTACCCAGTAATCAGCTGGAACCGAAAATTTCCAGCAATTAGCGGCTAGTTCGTTGCTGTTCTAGAATGCACTCAAGCAAGTAGCTCGGTGCAATGTAACTGAGCCATGACGCAACCCAGCCGCCTTGCCGCTTTCGCCCATGTCAGTCGATTATCGAGTTTATTTAAAGTGCGCCAGGTATTATTACATTTCCGTGCGCGAAGTTAATTAAAAGCTGCCAATGAACGCGGAAAGCAATATTCCAAGACACACCGACAGCGCGCTAACGAAACTGTTCATGGAAACCGTGCTCAATTGTCGAGGGACGTCAATCTTTTCTAACGATTGTTAGCCGGTTGAGTTAGCCGGCACTGGTACCTGTGATCGATAAACAAACCGTCTCGAGAACGAGCTCTAAGGAAAGCTTAATGAAGCAATATTCGCCCGACGTTTTGCGATGGACGTTTTTTGCCCTCGACAAGCTCGTATCGGTCAGAACATCGTATTCAGAACGATGGATGGGGAAAAATGTAGTAAAGAAACAGTTTCACGTCTTGACGGTGAACAAATTGTACTTATACCTGTGTTTGAAAACTGTTCTCTGTTGGGTTTCTTTAAATATTGTTCTTATTATTTCAGTCGAAGAGTAAGTAAGAATTATCAAGGTAAAGTGCTGGTAAGTACTTATGTTAGATATCAACGTAGGATGGTTTATTTGTGGACGATTTACGAGGATAAAGGTATCGATAGGAAAGATTAAAATGGCTGGACGGTGCGTCGTGTGAGACGAGCAAATGAAAAAGGGCCGAATCTTCGATGGAATCATCGGAGATTGATTAAAAATATAAAAATGGAAAATTGATTTAGTCGACCGTGAGAGATACGAAATAGGTCGAACAATCTCATCGCACGGAATCTCTCGGACGTCGGGGTTCGTCAGTGTCGAAACAGTGTAGGTTAAAAATATATTTCTATCAGCGATATAGAAGGTAAATATGAACAGAGATGAGGATGTAACCGAGCAAAAAATACTTTAGAAAAATAGATCTGTGTTACTTCGAGAATTACTTATTGTTCGAGTTCTACGAGATAAAAAAATATCATTCTGTTTTACTTTCCATTTTATAATACAAAGAAATTGGCTAGAAAGGAATACGATAAGATAACGATGATAAACATACGATCGGTCAGCAGCAACAGCAAAGGATGGCCGATCGACGTTCCGCTAGATGCAAATTCTGGCTAGTTCCAGGAACCAATCAACGGTTCGCACCGTCATGAAATTTACGTTTTCGTGTGCTGTGTGTTACGCATGGAGACAAGAGAGCGACGAGAACCAATCAGCGTACCTTCGATCAGGTAGCAATAAATATCTAGGGGCCGAAGTATGCGAGCGACGCCTTCAATGAGAACGCGGACTGTGTTTCGGGTTCCCTTCGAACTAGCATCGACTAGCAGCGTCGTCGGTGCCGTTGATTGAAATTTATGTCCGATGGGACCACGCCAATTCCAGCGGCTCGCATAGCAATACCGTCGCGTCGTTGCCTGTCGGCAGATTTTGGCGTTTCCGCGATACACCCAGGAGGATCCAGTCTCGCTAAACTTCTCGTTTCGTCTCGATGTCCGAGCACTCTCGCGTTTACCCAAGTGTTTCGAGATTGAATTCGCTTTTGCCCGCTTCGATTTTCGTATCCCTCCAATCCCTATCCCTTTCACCCCTTTTCTGCTCTAGCTCTGCTTCCTCGTTCACCCTAGTGGATATATCCCGGGAATGGTTTATTCTATATTTGTCGCAGAAGGGTATGGAACATTTTGTTTGGGATTTTCTGCCCTAAAAGTGAAAGAGGTTATGCAAGTCGATTGCAAAATGGATCAAGTAAAGGGGGATGCGCTAGATTGCGTAAGAGGTGGACGTTTGGGAAGGTTTGGCTTAACGCTTCGTTTCGTTGCGGTTAAATTCGGAGTTTGTAAATGCATAGCAAAATGGAGGATACATAGAGGTGTTAGATATTGTTCTTAAAATATCGAGCTAAAGTATCGAGCTAAAATTTTATTTCCAGAATTGAGAGCGTTAGTTTAAAAAATTGAAATTGAAATCTGTCGCTAGCAACGCGAATTGGATATATAAGTTGTTTTGTTTCTGTACTGTTTGACGTGTTAATACTATATAATATTACGTTTTTTCGAGAGACATTTTGATATAGGAAATTACACACTATGTCAAACGAATTCCGGTGAAAATTAGTTTACGATTCAAGATGAAAATGAATTTTCCAACGAAATTTTTACGTATGGCATGTATGAACAACGTGTATTCGACTATTACTCACGATGCCCTCCATTATCTTTTTTAACCCAACTATATGCTTGGGTTATTTCACAGCTCGGTAAATTTGACCGATTTTGCAACTGTTGAGCACCATTTTCGTGTAATTATACGCTGGTCCATTTTGCCTGGCCTCACATTATACAATGTATGAATTGTGTCGTGCGAATCCATTGGAATCGCGCTTTGATTCACGGCTCGAATTTAATTTTGCATCTTTATGCGCCTTATTTAATAATTTACTGGAACAATATTTAACTTATAAACATTATATTCTATATTATAATGCAAATGAAACAACCGTGCATATTCATTTGATGTACAACATTTAATTGGAATTTTATTCAATTCCTACCTTTTTTGTTAAATGTTTAGCTATTCAATCGTTTAGAAATCTTCTAGAAATTGTATCAATTTAAAATTATGCAGTTTAGATTTAAGTGCGTCATTTTTGCAATTAGCAGTCCAAAAGGGCAGCCCTTAAATTCACCAACGTTGACGTTAATTTTATATTAAATACAGCACCGCACGTTTCCGCTATAAATTTCAATACCGTGTTTTGCCAGATATTATTTTATAAAGCCAGCCAACAACGGATGCCATATTTAATGCATGTGTTGAACAAAGCCAGGAAGTGCGCTCTGCTCGTGCATACGTGTAGTGGGAAGGTGAAAAATGGTTGACACGAATCGAGCCCAGAAATGCATAAATACAAATATACATTTAGAATTCACCATTTGTAGCGTTGTCAGTCTGCTTTTTAAAATCACTCGACTTCTATATGTATACTTAAACGTCTCTGAATTAAATACATTTTCCATTCCATAATGAAATAAATTTCCTTAATAATATATTCGGTGGCGTTTTGCATAAAGTTCTTTTCCGTTGAAAACAATTTTTACGTAACGTAACGTTTATCTAATTTCTGCGTACGTTTATCTAATAGTAGCTAAAGCTGCAAGAAAAATTACCGACGCGCAATTTTATCTATTATTCGAGATCAGCTACGATTGCATACATATGCATGCATTAAATGAACCATTTGCTCGTTATCGATAATAAATGGTCAATTTGCCGAAATTGGTCGTAAGATGCGCACAGCTTATTGTACGCATTTATAATGCGCGCCACTTCTGCGAAACGTTGGGAAACTCGAACTTAAGCTCACCAGTTCCGTATAAATCTACCCTCCTCTTTACCGTAACAAAATCCAACTCTACACCGTTGTGATATCGTACACGTTACCATTCTCCCTCATCGTACTCCGCTTTCTATCTTTCTCCTTTCAACGCTGATTCTCTCTTTTAACCTGTTCCGCGTATCCCATTCGCCGACCTACTTTCATCTTCAACAATGAAACTTCGATTGTTTGTGTTGCAAGTTTGATTGTTTAATTAGTCCATAAATTAACATCGAATTATACGTCAAACCGGCTGCATTTCCCTTTACGCAAGATGTTTATACAAGATATTTCTTTATACCGTCGAATTTTCTATCGTGACTTTTTGTAATTTCGATTTCCATTGACTGTTTTCAGCAGCAGCTCGCGATGATTTCGTCCAAGTTGATGACACTTTCTAAAGTTAATATTTTTCTGTGTGCCGCGCGCAGTAAAATCAGTCCGCGTGTGGTCAGACGTAACGCACTCTCAGATTCGGCTTCTCGGCTATCGATTAAATAGTCCAGCCTTTTGTATCGATTTAATATTTCTCTGTCGCTGTGTTTATGTTAGTTCAATAACAGGTACGTCGATTTCGAGTTTGTACAACGGACTAGGAAATCGAAAAGAGCATACAGTGGTAATTGTGGCTTTAATAAAATTTCATAGAACTCGCAAACTGTTAAGAATTCGCGAAAGCAGCTCAAGTTTTAAATTACACTGTTACATACTTATGTATATGAAATAAAAGAAGAAAGATATAACGAATTTAATCGAGACATTGCTCCGCAAACTACGAAGCTTCTCGGTACGTTCCTGTTTTTCTCGTGGCTGCAGATATAACTGCCTGTTTAAGAACTGAACAGCCCGTTAGCAAGTTACCTTTTTACATCGCGAGGACTGCCAGCCTCTTACAGTAAGTCGAATATTTCGAACGCGTCAGCCTAGCTCGACGAACTTCCCCGGGAGCATTTCTTTATTTCGCGTTCATCGTGCGATCTTTCTGAAGTTTTGAAACTGCCACGAGCGTGGCGAAACTTATGACTGCCACCGACAGACAGTTAGAAATTAATGAGATATTCGAAAGTTCGAGTTTCGCGTAAAATCGTCCATCTTGTAAACTTATACACCGTGCTCGAAACATTCCATCTTCCTTCAGTCAGTTTCACCCCGCGACCCGATGAACGTCGTTGGCTGGAACATTTGTAAAATTCGCGCGCACGACTTCAACCTGTAGACGCTTTATCCTCTAGCGAGAAATCTCTGGAATAGAGAAAGGCTCTCGATTCAGAGGCGTTTTACGCCTGTCGAAGTAAATCTTCGCCTCGTTTATCTCGTCGCGATTTAGCGACAGGACGTTACTATTTTTTCCATCGACTTTTCATCCCACTTTTCTCCGGCGCAGTAATCAAATACCGCGGTCCTACCGCTTCGATAACGTTTGTCGTCGTGACCTTTTATTTTCGGCACTGGACAAGGAACGAACAAAATATACGCACACACACGCGCACCACAAGTACGAAAAGTTCGGGTGAAGGACCGAGAAATTTGTGAAATTTATCGATCGTTCGTTTACGCTAAATCACTGGCAGCAAAAGATACTGGACGTTGGAATAATCTGTTCGTGACACTTTTCATGAAGAATTGCAAGCATCGATACCGATTTACAGTATCTCGCCTATTCTAGCCCCTTCTCCCTTTGTTCGATCGTTGCTCTCCTTTCAAAAATTCGTCGCCTCGAACTGCCTCGAAAATTGAACATTGCGAAGAAGAGACACGTGACACGTCGAAAATGAACGTTTCTCGCGAAACGAGCAGAAATTGCATTAAATTCACCGAGTTGGATTTTTGTGGAACGAAAAAAGGGCGATGGAAAACCGTGGTAAGGTTGCGGTGCAAAGAAAATCACGTGGCAGCGAGTAACGGAAGGACATGATTTTAAAACTTTGTTAAGGACGAGCATGTGAAAGGTCGGAGTACGTGGTTCTTGTGGTATTTCACATATTTGCATAAGGATTCGCAGTAGCCTTCTTCTCTTCTTCTCGCGATACTCGTTTCCTGTAGATATTTACACTGTTCAAGCGAACAATGGCTGAACGACAATAAAAAGATGCGCGTTATTAAAGTTTTCAATAGGCGAAACGAGAGACTGCGATACGTCGTTCTACTTCTCTTCTTTTCTTCTTCTTTCAACGTGGAATTCGAACAAATCGTTCGAAAGCTTCTGTGTGGAAAGCTGAATATTACTTTACAATTCCTTTCACCGCAAATGTTTCGAAGTTAGTAATTCCCTTCAAGTTTTTCCGTATCCGCTACCAGGTTTCGTTATCTTTTCCCTCCTGGTTTTCCTCATAATAGAGAAACACGCGGATCGTCGTGTTCGCTAAATATTTCAATTGTACACGTTCAATCGACCGTATCCGTTGTTTGCCTTGTATTTCGCGATTTCATGCGCCCCGTTCTCGTAAATGGAACGGCATTATTTATATTTGCACAAATAGGGAAGTCCCAGAACTGTTTCCCTGCTGCTCCTCGATGTAAGAATATTCCGCCGGGTTTTCGAAGACGCTCTTCAAGCGAACTTCGGCTTCGGACGCTTTGTACCATACTCCTCGCGACTCTGAATATTTCTCGCTTTCACGGAATAGTCTGGCAACTTTTTCATTGATAGTTTTTCTCTCGCAGAGCCGCATAATTATTCCGTAGTCCGAATTCTATCTACTCTCGTGAATTTAATTAATGCAAAGTCTGACATTCATAATATATGATATGGAATGGTATTGCCACCGTGAGAACTTTTTGTGATCCTTTCATAATTTCTATTCTTTAGACGGAGGTCAGCTAAAGTCTAGCTGTAAAGAGATCGAAATGAAAAATGAATGATTGCGAAAATAGAAAATCTGATCGATGGCGCGTTATATCGAATGATTTGTAGGTCTTACCTAGAGTAAGCTTCAAGCCTTTACATAAGGATTTTCAATGATCTCCAAGTGGTCTTCAAGTGACTTTAGAGTAACCGTAAAGTGATCTTTACAAAATTTCAATCTGTCTTTTATATGATTGTCGAATAAAAACTAGTACTTTGCTATCGACAACACAGTAAAAGAAATGTACTTTCTCAAAGAGATCCATTCCAAGTCAAAAAGAGGACTATGCGAGAAGAAACGTTCTATCCTTTTTAATCCTTCGTATGAAGTTTCATCAAAGGAACGTTCGTCGCAACGGCCCATCCTTGAAGCAGTATGGCGAGTGCAAAGCGATCGGGGACTACCAATCGCCGACGGGATCGTATGGAAAAGCATGCCCAAGAAGACGTTCGAGAGGAAATAAAGGTGAAACTAGGTTTTCAATAGAAGGCAATAGAAGTAGGGGATAGCAGAAAAAGCGGAAAGCCGCTTGTCTGCGAGATGGGTGGTGGTGGTGCAGCGACCGTTCTAGAAATTTATTAGCTTAGGATGCACTGAACCGCGACACGTCACTGTAAATTAACAGCAAACACAGAAACGAAATGACCTCGGCTTCTCGAACTCTTTTTCTCGCTTGCTATCGTCCTTCGTCCCGTCCTTGTTCCATCTATTCTCGGTTCTTCTATAGCGACTCGCAGAGCACCGACGCCGCCTATTCGACTATGAATTAAAACATAAATTTCAATCAACCGGCCGAGGACATTTATAGTGGCCCCGTGGCCTCCCGACCAACGTCGTCGTCCTGTGCGTTTGCAAAGCGATCAGTCGATTGCACGGCGAGGACGCTATATACACAACGACAAAGAGAAAGAGAGGGCGACCGGACGAGAGAGGAAGTGGGAGCCATTGGTGAATAAGCGATTAGGAGCAGCCTCGAATCGATTAAATGGATATCGCCGTCTTCGTTGGCGACGCTTCGCGTTCCAGTACCGTTAGCGAAGAATTCGCTTTGAGGTCGCTTCGACGCGTGCAGGCGCTTCTTCTTCGCTTGTTCGCTCTCTTTGTCCCTCACGGCGGAAAAAAAAGTTATTCTTAGGATCCCATGGATAGTAAAATCTTACGGTTATCCCCGGCTTCGCGGCTCGTTTTTTCGCAGAGAGAAAGCAGATCATTAAATTCGTTCCCTGTCCAAAGTTGTAAGATATTACGATCGTGTGGCCGATCTTGCAAGCCAAGCTTTACGGGTTAATGTTACATCAAATTTTCACAGTACAGGCAACTTTCGCGTATTAGAAATCTAGCTCTCCCTTTTAATTTCGAGTGCATCTCTTCTTGTCAGGGGTTACGGTTTAATAACTTGTACCAAGTGACGCAAGTATAAGTAAGCGCTTCAAGTAATTCCATAAGGCGACTACCAACCGCCGTCCAATGAAAGTTGTGTCATGGCTGCATTATCGTCACAAATATCGAATATTTTATTTTATAACGAAAGCCCTTTTACCCCTGTATAAGAACTAAATTTACTTAGAAAATAAAATCGTTCAAGTAGTTTAATACAACGCGTAAATGTAATTTAGGAAGAAATAAACGTGAAATGTTTGCGTCACTTAACCTTCACTGAAAGTACAGTAATCTTAACGCGGAATAATTTCATAATTACATTTTTCCAAATCATACATTAAACACTATTTCATCAAATTTGTCCATTTACAATTTCATTATGGTACACTCTCGAATAACCACCACTGGTAACTACAGGGTGTAAAGTATGGCCGATAAAGATTAAAAACACATAAATCCTCCATTCACCATAAACATTTATTTCATCCTTTAATTTTCTTCTTTATAGTTTCTCTCTGTTTTCCTCCTGATTCCTTTCGACTCCGCAACTTTAGCTTCGGAACAGAACATCAGCAGTAGCGTAAATTTATTCAACAGCACCGATGTTATCGATCCCGTGGACCAAGTTCTCGCGTCGTGTTGTCGAGTCGATATTACTTTTAATTACAGGTAGACGCGGCTTGTTTGTCCCAACGATCCGCAGCCGGTTCGTTAATTATTTCGCATGTGCGCGCTGACCCCGCGGAGTTGTTGGCAACTTTAAACAGCAGTCAGCCGGCAACAGGTAGCTCACGATCACTTGTAATAAGCTAATTATTCTGCCGCTGGTAATAGAAAACCATTAGCAAGTAGTACCGCACCACGCCATTATTAACTGTGTTCCGCCGTCAAAGCCGCCGCCATCGCGTCGACGCTAATTGATGTACACGTCGCGAATACTGATCGCCGATCCATGTATTAATACAAATCGTCAGAGGCTGAGGGATGCGTTCGAGTCCCGCAAAACTCGAGCTGTAGCCATGCGAGTTAATTTACGAATATTACACGCGTGCCAAGCGACACTGTAATTTCCTTCAAATTTTCGTATGCTACGCTACAAATTAAATAAAGAGAAGGAACAATTTTATTTTGTAAATCTCCGTTTCGTGACTTTAATGTTATTTGTTGCATTTCACGTTCAATCTCCGTGATAAGTTGTTTAGAAAACTAGTAAGAAATTGATGCAGCAACGTAACATAGGTTATTGCAGCTCGGGCGTTTTTATGATTGAAGAGTAAGGAAGGGAAATGGTTCATCGTGCTCTCAGTATGAGGCACCAGGGAGACGAAAGTTTCCGTAAATCTTTTTACCTTTTTCTTTTGATAGAAATTCTTCTTTAAAAAATTCTGGAAAAAGGGAGTTCTTTCTACGAAGATATTTTTATGAAATACAGTTTTTAAAAGAGGAATCTGCACAAGAACAGCTTCCTCGGAAATGTCTTGAAAATTCTACTTGAAATTACTTGTGTTATATTTTCGATTTTTCTGGTGTATTTCATTTGAACTCATCGATACGGCATATCCCAGCAATTAAATAATGAAAGTCGAGGATATTGCGTATGTAATTTCACTAGCACTCACCAAGTGCACCGCTAATGCTTTCGGTGAAACTTCAAAGCGTTTCGGAAAGAAACATACCACGGGTCAGCGAGGGATCTGGCTAAGCACTGTGAGGGTAGTTTTAAAGAGGGCTTTTAGGAGCCGCAGTTTGTACCTGTTCCACTTGCAGCCGTATCTATTTTACTCTGTTCAAGCTCTGGGATTCAATTAACACTTAATGGAACGGTGCATCAGAGTGCTGGGCGATAGTGGAACGAACCTGAAAGCGTCGGACGTACGAAATCTTTGTCGTGTCTGAATCATTGAAGCATTCTCTTAATGCATCCTGGTATTAATCTCGGCCACTTTCTCATGCCAGAAAGCGTATCGAAATTAATCGTACGTTAAGCCTCTAGCCATCCTTTCGCGCGCACAAAGGAAAACTATAGTGTCGCGATCGTATACAGCGGGACACTTACTATCCCGTGGCAATAATTTCCCTGCTTATCTCGGTGTCCCGATAAATTTCAAAAAGCCGACGGGTTATGTCATCGTTCACGGCGTAATATATTTTAACCAAGCAGCGTAACAACGTCTGGGATCCAATAAACGGGTGAAAATCATCCGTCGATAAGTGACCCTCGTGTACCTACCGATAATAATAAAAATAGTTGCGGTTAAGGGAAGGAGGAAACGAGGTGTCGTGACATCGGAAAAAGTGGCCGTTATGTGTTCTTTGACCTCGAATGCGCCATGTGCACGACCATTCCAAACCCTCGTTCGACAGGGAGAAGTGACCTGCTATTGGAACGTGCACGATGGCTTCCAACAGCGGCAAAGAAGGGAACGCGCGCGCCAAACCCTGGCCAAGTTTCACCTCTGGCGAAAAAGCGAAGCCCAGGTTACGGCACGGAGCCCGATTCAATCAGCTTTCATTGTTTAAAAGTGCTGGCCGCGATACCACGACGCTACTCCCACCTTCTCTCACTCCTTGCTTACACCACACACCACCAAAGGGACAATTCTGTTTCTTGTGCGGTACAGGCCACGACACACCAACCAGTCAGCTAGTACCGCCGTTTCCGGTAAGCTCCAACACCCTTCCACGAACGCGCAGAATATATACGAACACATACACACGCGTCGAACGTCGAGGCTGAATCTTCCAAGCGCTTCCGACTTGATCGTGCCCTCTTCTTTCGACGTGAGTTACATTGACTACGCCGCACATTAATTACCATTAGAGAGGATTGCTCTAATTCCACTTCACTCGTCCCACTCTCGGCTCTGGCCTTGTTCCACCTCTTCCTGTTACCGGCATACACAGTAAAACGGGAACTAGCGGGAAGGGATTCGAGGGGTGTGCTTGTTCCTACTTTCCTTTCTGCTCTCCCATTGAGCTGGCAGAGAAACGTTCCGCAGAAAATCGCGCCAGCAGGAAACTGTGTGAGCTCGAGCGTGGCCCCAAGGAAATTTATTACGGTCACCTTCGACGCTGACTTTAGCATTTTTTTTCCTCGACGCTCCGTGATCGCTCGAATTCCGACCGTTTTATATCGACGGATATCATCGCGATTTGAATGTTTCCAAAACCTTTATCGGTTCGTTTTGTTCGTGACTGACGATGAGAATCGACGGGATGGCATAGAAAGGAACGGAGAAAAGAAAAGGAAAGAGAGATAAAAGAAGCACACACCGGTGGTTCATGGCGAAAATATGAATCGCGTTCATAACCGTGTCGAGGGTAATTTTCCCTCGTGTTTCAGCATGGTCCGTTTTTATCTAGAATTATCGCGCCGTCTTCGAGGACTGGGTACAGAGGATAGCTCCGGTTGCGTGCGCTTTAGAATGCGAAACGCTCGCGTAATTCGCGGTCGTGCATCAAAATATTTATAGCGCGCGAACGTTATAAGCTCCACGGGAAAATAATCCGTTTAGATACTGCGAAACGGCTGATTTACTATCGTGCATAAGTCGTAGACAACACACGGCTACTAACGCCATTCGAAAATATCTAAAGCTCCGGCTCTCGTGCAATTTAGCGTTTAAATAATCCACTAAGAGCTGGCCCGTTCCTAGTCGAGATTAACGTTGCTCCGAACCGATCTAGATCAGATCGGAATCGTCCTTAATTACCGTCAATTATGCATAATTAAAAAGCTCGTGTCGAGCGCATGGTTTTGCGTAAGTCTTGATTATAATAAATAGTTTTCTCGCACGACAATGTCCAAAATAACGAGAAAAAACCGCGAACTCTGCTTAACTAGTTGAATTTGAGAATTTAACTCAAGTAGAACGTATACCGTAATTAAGATTAGAAATTTGAGATTTCAACCGAAGTAGAAGATGGTACGTAATTAATGCTAGGAAATTCCAAATTAAGTAATTCAAGGTGCACACCAAACTGAGAGTAAAATTAATTAATTGTAGTATAGTGGTATACTTATCGCTTATGTGATATTTATCAGGGTATATTTACGTGAAAATATATTTAATATGAATATAATCTTATTACTCGATATTTTACATTTTTGAATTTCTGCATTCTTATTTTTCTCTCGTCGTTTTACGAGGACTCTTAAATATTTCCCAATATTTCCATTTCCATTTCCATTATTTAGTTGGTTTATATTACGATACAGCCGTGATACAAAAATGGAACATTGATGTATTAAAGGCGTCCGTTATTTGAAAGAAAATCCAGTTTTAACATCGATTCGCATGAAAATGGCGTCACCGTAATTGTCCCAATTTCGCAGTCGATTTATGATTCTAGCCGGCTAGACTCGTACGTTCTCACCGCTCGACACCGCGCGTTCAAGTATTCTACTTTCGGCGCGAGCTTCAAGAC
The DNA here is from genome assembly GCF_051014615.1 of Bombus vancouverensis nearcticus. NCBI lineage: Eukaryota > Metazoa > Arthropoda > Insecta > Hymenoptera > Apidae > Bombus > Bombus vancouverensis. Next base: position 2,895,117 of record NC_134920.1, read on the forward strand.
AGCTAAAACGCAGTCAACAGCTATTAATGCATCGCCTCGTTTTCACTGTCGATACCGCTTTAAAACAAATTACGGAAATTGCCCTGCACGTTCGATTCCGAGGATAATTATTCGAAATTGTCATGCGGAAAGTAAAGTAAAATGAAACACGGTATATCGGTATGTGTTAGCTATTTGTATCGGGCGAAATATATTTTCAACGAACAAGTGTAATAACGGTAATAAAAAAATCATATTTTCCAAAAGGCTTTCGAATTTGTTTTTCGTATGCTTTCAAGCATCGTGTTTATTTTCAACTGGCAATATTCGACGTCGAATCATTAATGTATAAATAATTGATGGAGCAATCGATAATGCGTAGGCTGGGGGCGGAATTATGTACAAGCGCCCTCGAACTGCGAGCGTTGCACCGTTTTTGAAATCCAATTTATCGTAATATCCCTTCTCTCATTGCCAATCCTCTTTTCTCCCTCTCTCTCTCTCTTAAAAAAAAACAAACAAACGGCTAATATGATGTAATTAATAAATGATCGCGATCACCCAATATAGGTCCCGTTTTAACATGATTCCCTTGTAACAGTGGAAAAATATCCATGAATCGAAAACGCCGTGTCACCGTTGTTAGATTTTAATTCGTTATGATTTTCGAAAAGGTCCGCGATATTGAAAAATCGACAAGAGAATTAAAATTTAGAATCCAATCAAATATCTATTTCTCTCCATCATTCGATAACATGGCTGCCAATAATAATTCAACTTTTCACGGAGCAATTTCATTTTTGATTTTTTTTTGCGAGATTTTTTCATCAAAGAACTGGACGGAAGAGGAAACTCGTTCTGTTTAATATTTTTACGATCTTAGAGAGAGAGAGAGAGAGAGAGAGAGAGAGAGAGTGAGAAAGAGAGAGAGAGAGCAGCTGCGAAAGTAAAGCCACGCTAGGCTCCTCTCGAACTCGTGCCGCATGCCACGTATTATTGAATGCACGTGCATATACATACAGCTATTACGAAAGGTAATTACCGGTCGTAGTAAAAGCTGGTGCACATTTTCCGCGGTAAACACGCGTACGTGCGCACGGCTCCCGTAACTGTACCGAATTCCGCTTAGAAAGATCCTCGCGTAGAGGCCGATGGAAATCCAGCGAGATCGTAGTCACAATCGACGTTTAAGAGATAGCATATGTTTCGAGGTAGCCTGACAATCTCGATGAACAAAAACACCGTGCTTTGTACCGAATCTGCTTTGAACATAAATCTGTTTTAATGTAAAAATATACTTTTTAAATTAAAAATTATTGTAAATAATTTAATTAAAAAGTTTATATATGACTTGTAGGTGTATACATGGAACAAAAGTGAAAAAGTTATGTAATTTAGTTTTATCTCATAATTTTCTGTTACCGGATCAATTTAAGCAGCGAATGGGAATGGTGGCCTAGCAGGGAATTCTGAGGAAACGTGCGAATGGGGTCGCAAGCGTAGTTAGGAAAATACCGAATTTCACGGGAACGTTTGCCAGTTTACGCTATGCCCTGAGAAAAAATCCAACGCGACGAATTTTTTCCAGAACAGAGGGAGACCTACTTCGGGCCTCGAGACTCCACTCGTGCGAATACTGGGTTTTAGTTTTGGTAGGATAAAAAGTTTTTTAAGTCCCTCCTTTCCTCCCCTTCTCTCTCTCTCTCTCTCTGTCTTCCTGTCTCTAGTTTTCACGCAATGCTTATAGAGGATCTTGTCTAGCTTGCACGGTTAATTTCTACATTGGTGTCTTAATTTAAATTCATTGTACCTCGTATAATTTCGGCCGCTAGAGCCGGTTTCGCGTTACGTTATAAAAATGGCAAAAAATTGATCTGTTTTTATGGTTCACCGTTTTTTATAACCACGTCGTTTAATATAGCCATGCGAGTTTTTGTTGAAAGTTCGCCGGTTACGGATTAATTACCATGGCCATACACTCCACGCTATATAGCGGGATACACGTATAGAAGGCATTAAAAAGTTGGAAAGTTTGGCGTCGGAGAAAAGATCGTGTTTTTAATGACTGCAGTCAGCAGCAGGTCAACTCGAGCCGCTCGAGGAAGGGAATAAAGATGTATGCGCGTTCTGGCAATGGAGAATTAAAGACCGTGGTATATTTGCGAAACCATCACTCTAACTGCTTCCTTCCGATGCTTTACTGTACCTTTTTCTCGCGAGAAAAGCGACCGCGACCCGTGGATGGGGTAGTTTAGCAAGAAACAGAGGAACCAAGAAACCAGGCCGAGAGACGATGAAAGAGTGGTTCAGAGCAAGATGGAAAACTAGAGAGCTAAGTTACCGCTTCGGAAGTTGGGAAATTTATGACAATACGTTGTATTTCCGTACGCAAACGAGTGATGCACTGTGTATCGAACATTATTAAATAGGGACAAAAATCGCGTTTCTCGATCCTTTTGAAATTCTACAAGTTCCTTAATTTTGAGATCGAAACTCCGACTTCATAACTTTGACTCCTATTTATAACTAATAGACGTTGCTTTCCCAGGAACGAAGGAAGAAAAATTTATGAACATCGGCAGAACTTTCGACAGTAATGGCTGCAACGTAGATGATTTATAGCTAATGCTGCATTAAAAAAATAAGAACGAAAGATGTATGAAAGTCGATAGAAATTGCGACGGCGATAAATTCAATACGTAGACGTGCACGTCCTTTGACCTAATAGAAGGACCTCAGGAATATTCCGTATCGATGACCCCGAGGACATCCCATTTAAAGCCAACAGCATTCGAGATTTTACGTGATCGTTCACTATTCGGTATGGATCGTAAATAATTCGCCATAGATTTCGTACAACTTTCGTCGTGACCTACTGTGAGGATAGTGTAGTGTATATGAATGTCACGGTTTCATAGATGTCGTAAACGGTATCGACCGCGACCCACGGAGGACTACATACTGTACAGGCCCACTGCGGACTATGCGCAAGTGTATCCATGATTCATAACGGATTCCGAACGGCGTAATCGTGATCCCCCGTGAACCGCGACCAGTCACGAGCTACACAAGTACACAATTTCTTCGACTAATCTCATTTGTTATCCTACATCAATTTTCTTCTTTATGATTATAATGATATCTTAGTTAATAATGTCTTAATAAGCTTCTTATTGAAATTATGATTTCCTAAGAACCAGATACAACTAAGATTTGAAAGACAATTGATAGGTTTTCCATAGTAAATAGGCTTGACATAGTGTTGATAAAGCAAACAGCAATTGGGTGATCAGTGATCGATAATTGCTACTGCCGTGAACCCTGTCCCCAATGGTAGCGTAGAGGAGACCGCGTGTCGACGAAGTGACCTGGTGAATGGGTTGTTAGTCGAAGATTACCTCGACGCCTTACAATCACGGCGTCACTTTGAAACGCATGCTCTGACCCAGCTGCAAACTATCGACTCGTATGCCAACTAGAGAAGTAGTTACCTTCCCTTCAACTATCGAAGAGAACGTACTGATTAATAGCAGATTCAGCGATTCCCGGGCCGACCCTTTGCCTTCCATTGCCTCTCGAACCCGTGAATCCTAACAATGAAAACAATTCCAGAGTTTACACTGAGCGAGTTTTTACTCCGCTCCAGACCCGATAATATCGTCTCGTCAATTTGATCGTTACCGCGGGATTTTAAATAATTTGAAAACAGTTCCAAATGCTCGTTGGATAATTTTGACGAGCGGAACAAACCGAAAAATCGTTTTACCTTTACCTTCAACGAGACGTCGCCCGTCGTTTGAATTCGATGAACGTGCGCGCAATGAAAATAATTCGATCGATCCTCAGATCTTTTACAAGGTGATATTTACATGGTGCTTTATATATACGAGAACTTATCGACTTTCATTAATCGTGGAATAAAGCGTACACGTTAAATTTGATTAATCGCCATAAAATGTCTCGATTGAAAAACAAAATCTATTCCAAGAAAAATGACATATTGCCGCGAATTTAATTTAGTTACACAAATTGAGCATCGTTAAAATCATTTAAAATTTCCCACTGTAAAATAATAAAATAAGAAATCCAAGCTTTTAGCTTTCGCCGATTATACTATATGAATTATTTATATTACGTGAAAAAATGGAATTGCTTACCTCTAATGCTTTTGTGCCGATTCAAATGTCTTCGGGATCGTTTGGTAATACGTACGAACGCTAAATTGTACCGTGGAAAATAATAGCCGAGTTCTTATGCTTTGACAATAGAAAGAAGAAGATCGGTTATCGCGTTGTCTTCTTGACGAACGTTTGTACAAGTCCTCGTTGAAAGTATCCAGGACAAAGGGCGATTAGACCAAATAAATGCTTCTTACCGGTAACCGTTGTGCCTTCGCGAGCCATTTGTTGAGGCAACGAGCTGCCGGAGAACAGAATCGAAGACCTGTATCTTCTCTTGAAGGCTGCGCGCCTGTATTGAAGGCTTGAATAGGCTACGTATGAAATGATTAAGCTCGCCGGGAGAAAGAGATGGACCCTTGAAAGGGTCGGATAAGATTATAGGTTCTTTGACAGGTATAATGGTTCCAGTGCCTCGTTTCTTGGATCATTACATTACGAGCTCGTGAACTCTTTATCGGTACATGCACATACGCGGTGTAATGTCGAGTGAAAAATCGTTCAGTGTGACAATTCTTATTTTAGATGCGCGTGAATATTTATAAATAGACTCTAAACGTTTCTGCACTTATGGCAAATTTAAATGTGTAAAATATCCACAAGAAACTACATTTGTAATGATCTACAGAGGGCGTTGTCTCTATCTTTATTTATAAAATTTCTTTATTATTTAACGTTATTTATATCATTTGAAATATCGTTTAAGAGTTAGGCCAAAGGAGCTTAGAATATATAATCTTTTCCTGATGTCCTTTAATGTAATAATATTCAAACAACAACCACATTCCTAAATTTTCATTAAATTAATCCTGACCGCGAGAGCTCGCCCTGCAATTACATTAATTTCACGGATTGTTCGTCGGAATGGGGCATAAATTGCTTATCGAATCACGTTGAAATTTCACCGCATCCCTATCGCGTTATTTCGATAGGGAATCACGTGCCCCCGGTTACAGAATATGAACTCGTTATTTATTCCTCATAACCGGCGAGTTGCACGTTGCAGGGCGAGGGAGCAGCGGGGATTCGCCGGTGATCGATGGCAGTCGAGGGTGCGGTAAGCCTGGCTCTTCAACTTTTTATTAAAACCAGCCAGGGTTAACAAGGACGCGAGCGCGAGCTTTAGCTCGAGCGATCGTGCTGCTGGGAGTGTGAAACGCGCGTAGCTCGCTTAAGTTGCGAACGAGTCGAGAATATCGTCGGTGGTTGCCGAGAAGTAACCCGTGGAGCGAGTTCGAAGGAGCGAGTAAGGGCGAACTATACAAGTAGAATAAGAGAGAGAAAGAGAGAGAGAGAGAGACAGACAGACAGACAGAGAGAAAGAGAGAGAGAGAGAGAGAGAGAGAGAGAGAGAGGGAGTGAGAGAGGGAGGGGGCGGGGGAGAGAGAGAGGAAAAGGAAGAGTGGCTCTGGCCTAGCCACGTTGGTGGCTGATGGAAGGTGAGAGGGGTTGATGATGAAGAGGTGACGAGGGTGTACGATGAAGCAAACAAAAAAAAAGAGAAAAGGTAAAAAGAGGAAAACGGTAGAATAATAGCGCAATGCTGAAGTGGGACAGACGTAACATTTGAAATATGTCGTCAGATAGGAAGACAAAGAGACAAGAAAGAGATATCAAGAAGTGAGATAAATAGAATGAGGGGAACTGAATAGCGAGAGTCTTGAGCGAGGGCGACGCGATACGCACAGGGAAACACCGTGAACGCGAACAGGGAAGGAACGAGTGGATAGAGACGAAAACGAGGATGAGGTTTTAGATGAGCACGCAGATGGGGGAATCGAGAACCAAGGGAGAGAAAAGTGAAGTGCAGGGTGATTTGCAAATTCCATCATCCCTCGTCGCATTAGTCCCCTACCTTCCAGGAAGACACCGAGATATACCTGTATATTCAGTCGCCAACGTGGCGTGATTGTGCGCGACAAAAAGACGATTTGCGGCTTTTCCTCTGTAGTTGATCCTCAAGAAGAAGTTATTTTATGTGTGTACACATCACATGGATACACCGGTGGTACGTCGTACGGTTAAATCTGCCTTTAATGCCGTATGGTCGGCAATTTTCTCTCTTCTTCATATTGGCCACGATATCGTAAAAGAACTTTATGATTCCACGAATTTTCACGACACTAGGTGGTAGTTTTTCAATAGTGATCGTCCGGTTCTGACAGTTTATGGTCGATTTATCGAAGCTCTTGTAGCAGAATCTATAATATGTGTTTCTTCCATCATCTATTTATGATTATCCGTAATTAACTATTTATAATTAACCCAATTAATAATTGACATTTTGATGAAATCATAGTAAGTTGAAATCAACATAGTTCTCAAAAATATTTTCGAATTTAATTTCCATCGACTTTCTGTGGAGTAAAAACTGATTGTTACCGTTGAGTGGTTAACACAGTCAACAATTCAGTACCTCATACCAGCTTATTTTACTTCGATTCAAGGAAACAAACAGTTTATTCACGTATATCGAGGGCATAGAGGACATTTCCAAGGAACGCCAGCTATTTTATTCTTTTGTATTCCCGCTGCTTGGTTTCTTAGCGATACTTGTTTCCGTCTTTCATTTATGTCGGTTTCTCGGAGAGTTCCAATAACTGCGCAGACATCGAACAGGAAATAAATGTAATAAATGGTAGAACGCGTAGCGAAACTGATTGTTACGATGATTTTCGAGAGCGCAGGACCGGAAACCGCACGACACCTGGTGACAAGGAACGTGAATTCGAGTGTGCTATTGAAAAATTCCTCGGTTACAACGAAAACGATCGAAGAAAAGCTGTGCGCCGCTCAGAGCGACTCTGCCGCCAAACAAGGCCACTGCATTTTTCTAGTTTACCTCGCACAGGACTGCGATAACTATTTGTCTCGCAGTTCGTTTCATAACACTGTATAACGCTATACCACGCTTACGTCCGGTACGTTTGGTAACCCAGTTTATTTTGCATAAATCACGATTATGTTAACGTTTCAGTAACTGCTGTTGAATTAAATTAAACTAAATCGCGGACCACGTGCGAATAAATTAAACAAAATTATTTAACTGGTAATTCGGTTGTTTGCGGAAAGTTTCGACGGGTAATTCGAAATTTTATTAACAGCTACGAAACGGAGAGAATGAAGCAATTTAACGGTAACGTAAATAACACAGTCATTCTATATATACATAACTTCTTTTTACTCGGACGACACTCTTCGTGTTTTCGGCGTTCATCCACTCTATTTTTCCAAACCAATCTCTGGAAAAATCGAACACGCGCACGCGCCCGCCACATTCTATTCAGGTCAACGGTGGAAAGTTTCAGGGAAACCAGCGCGGGAAACTATCCCGTTAGATTTTCAAGTTGAAACAAAGTTTTCCGTACGCGCGTGTACGCGGATAAGAGACGAGAACGAAAATTGGTCTTGCCATACGAACGAACCAAAGAGTAGCTGCGTTTCTGCGTTTTACAAAGCCATGACTTTTTAGCGTATTCGTCTACTTGCACTGCATCGGCTGTCGAGCAGTCATCTAGCCGTGTATACATGCAACCTCTCCCCCAGGCAGCTTCGTCGTTCGTTGCTGCATCTATCTGCCCTTTCAAGCCTTTTATTTCCGACCCTACCTGTTCAGAGGAACTTTTACCCTCAAAGTATTCAAATACCTGTACACTTCGCTTTACGTCGAAAACCGTCCTAGTTTTTTTCCCCTCTGCGACTGTTGAGCACGGCTAAGGGGCAGAATGGTAAACAGCGTTAAAAATGTATATGTCTAGGGGTGAAACGAATCCAATTGTCGATGGCGGTGTGTGTTCGTGTTTACAAATCGACAGATTCGGTGAAATGTATTCTTGAAGAATGATATCGCGTGCGACTATGATTTGCGAAATATTTAAATGCTTTGGAAAGTAAGATGGAAGTTTAAAGAAAAGAACGAAGGTAAAGAAAAATTAAAAGGACGAAGAGGCAGGACGACGAATCAAGTTGCCAACTGAATTTTTCTTTCCCAACTTTTCATTTTATCATCTTATAAAAGAGCAGATCTTTAAAGCGACCTTATCTTTTCCGTTTACGACAAGAACATTTTAAAAAATTTAAAGGAGTATGAAAAAGAAAAATTATATTTTATTCAAATTTTTAACGAATAAATAGTAGAAAAACGAAGAAATACCCGTGAATGATGCGACATAATTTACTTTAGCTACTGGTCTATTTCATATGCAGTTATTTATTTATATGTCCCGCGGTAATATAACAGAGAAATTTTCCATGTTTTACAGTCAAACGCAACACGAACTTTTTAGTCCGTAATTCATTCGGGAAAGAAATTGGAAGGATGTATTTTCGAAAGCGACTCTTAGTGAATTTTTCATCGCTCGACCGTGCTTCCCCGTTCTTTCGAGACCCTTTATTTCGCTCACTACACGTTCGTTCAAACCTTTCATCTAGCCCCGGTACGTACTCCGTCACGACGCTGACCCAATTTTCACTGGTATCGTGACGCGCTATAACGGCGGATTTGTCTAGGAAAAAATTATGTGGTATCAGGGTGTTCAACGTATCTTAGCGTTTATGCCAGGTAAACAGCTTAGTCGAGACATTAAGTGGAAATATTCATGCAAAGCGTGGAAAAATATCAACCCTCTTCATTTTTCTTTCTCTTCCTTTTTTTATACCGTCTCTTAGAGGAAATTTTTCAATGTTCCGATAGAATTATTTGAATTTTTAGGCGGATCGTTGAATTCGATTTATGTATCTTGTTATGTATCTTGCTATGTATCTTGTTTGTCCTGGTCGCATTGCGTGAACTTTCACCCCGAATAGAGTTCCCGACTTCGTCAGTCGTATTTGTATCCTCGACAAGTACCAAGTCAAGAGGTGAGTGGCGAATAAATCGGTTGCTGGTTGCACACTCCGCCCGCAGTTTCGTTCAATCGCGTCATTCGAGTCGCGATGTATTTTTTCCATCGTGTCATTGTACACGATAAACCGGAATGATGTTACGTCTCAGTGTGCGAGCCCATTCGAAGAATTTCTCAGTGCTCGTATTTCTTTCCTTCTTTTTTTCTGGTCGATAATTCCGTTTATTCGTTCCTTTTGCACGACGAGAAAACCTCCGCGGCAAGTACTAGCAAATACATGCGCTGCGTGTTTACAATTGGCAGTTTTATGGCAACTTCTTAAGTTCCGGTTTTTCGTATTCGCCGTTCTTATTGCTTCTTATGGAATTGCCTTTCCACTTATCGAAAAGCCTTCCCACCGTCGTAATTTAAAAGGAAACGATTCGACTCTTCTGATTTCCCGTACACCCACTTTCTTCATCCCTTGTCCCGCTTTTCACGAATTCCTATTTCCTGCTGTAACGCAAGCGTTTCTGGAAACATTTATATCGGCCCCACGGTGCAACCGGTTATAGTATCGTTTCGAACAATTCATGCTTCTTTTTACTAAGCTCGAGAATACGTAAAAGGTAATCCCAATTTGTTTCCAACGGAATACTTGGGAATTACTCAACGTACTTACGATTATGTTTAATCTATTTACTCTTCTCTCTTATTTCGGCTATACTTTCACCAAATATCCAACGTTCCTCAAAATTTTATAACAAACTCCGTCACTGTCAAACTACACGGTCGAACTTCCAAAAGAAGCTAGAAGAAAACAGGGAAAAAACGAATGATCTTCCCCAACCAGAAGAATCGCGTAGGTATCTTACCGCAAAGAAGAAACGTCGAAAATAAGTACGACGTAATTATTAATTGGTATAGGTGCAGATGGTTGAAAATCGCGAAAACCATGACACCGAACGTAACGTATAATGCCGAACGAACCGTAGATAGTCAACGTAGATGGTCGTAGAGTATACTGCGGTATCTACCCTATCCGACTGAAAGCGAGTTTTCGTTTCGATCGTACTCTTTGCCCACGACAATTGCTCGTACAGACTAAAACGCACGAAAGGCAAACATGATCCCGAAAATTCAGAGATACGCTAAACACATTCCTACACATTCATGTAGAGAAGAGAGAAAGACTATGCGGTAAGTGCCGTCACTAACGGTGCACTATACATGGGGCCGCTCGTTGCGCCATAATCATCCTACTTGCTCGGTGGTATTGCATTGCATCGTGGCCCAACGAGAAACCCGTGGCAAAGGTGTACACCCGTTCAACAACCTCTGCTGTTTTATCGTTCTTGAACCGTGGTCCTTTTACTTTGCTTTAGTTTTCTTTCTTTTCTCCTTTTTTTTTTTGTGGCGCCCTCCACCCTCCGGTCTTCGCTTTTCTCCAGTTCGTTTTCCCTCATACCTTTCGTTACCCAGCCGCGTGTCCGTTCCATTAGTAAATTTCTAGCGTTCGTTGCTCATTCGCTTGTTTTCCTCTCAGCCTCGGGCCTTCCACCGATTTCACCGTTTCGCCTTCTTATCGCGCCTTTTATATTGCGATACTTAGGCAAGTATAGTGCTACCATCGGCAACTTTCGGATAACGAAAATCTTTATTTTAACGAGACTTTATTCGTTAGTCTACCACTTTTTGCTCCTCTCGCTATGTTGTTTTTCTTTCTTTTTTTTTTTGTAGAATATATTGTGTGTGTATTTGTCACTGTTTCGTTTTTTGTTGGCTGGAAGGAATAAAAGACAACTGTATAGGATTGTATGAGGTATTAGAAGGAGATATCCTCCGACAACAAGATTAAGCTTTTTTTCTTCGCCCAGAGCCGTTGAAAGCGAACGAACACTTCCACCTATCGTAATAATCTCAGATAATTAATTTCAGTAGGAATGACAGAACATTTATCTTCGTTAGAGAGGAACGGTAGCTCGACGGGGATCGTTCGAGACGCAATAGCTGAGGAAAGGGGGCACGCGGTAAATCTGCCAAATAATTGCACGTTCGAAAGCGCTTAATTGCGCAGACTGCACAATAAATTACGGTCCAATTCCTGGCGAAACAGTCGACTAAATGTCTGGCCCGCGACCCGGAGTTCTCGCTAACGCGAAAGCCGGGAAAGATGTGGCTCGCGTTTCATTCAACCGCTCTCCGCTTGTCCACGAAATTAAACTCTCCTTCCCTGTTACATCGACAAAAGGCTTATAGCCTTAAATCCCACCCATCTGCCGCCTGTATTCGTCAAACTTTAATTAGCATCGACTTGGTTTATTTTTTAACAAGATTTCTCTTCCTTTGCTTCGGCATCGCTTGGTCATAACCTCGAAATTTTATTAGCTCCGAACGAGATTCAAAATAAGTTTTCAGACCCTCGTTGCAGGTACGCGCGCGTGCCGCGTTTAAATCTGTCCGCTTATTAGCCCATTACCATAAGACCGTGCCAGTAAAATTCTACGAGGAGGATCCCGCCGGCGAATCTAACAATCTGCATGGCGTCGTTGTTTTTTTAACGCTTCTGAAGATCCCCTTACATCTTTTATTTCGCGCATTAACTGTCCGGTTAATCCGTGCACGAGCACTGCCGCGGAATTACGATCGATCCGACACAGCTTGGTGCTTGCCAAGGAAAGGACAATTTTTCCCTGAATCCTTTCGCTGACCGTGCTCGCGACTATGTGTATTTCCCCACGAAAAGCGGCTCGAGGATCGGATATCGCGTCACTGTTACTTCGACGCTCATAGCGATAAATGCGAGATCGGCCTCGTGCAAATACACGATCTCTTATCGCTCAAAATTACGTTTTTTAATTAAAATTCCTGTCAGCAATTACTGTCGTACACTTTTCTCTTCTCTGTGAATGCGTTCGAATAAATTCTACCCAAAACGAAAGTAGGTCGTGATGTAAGCTATCGTTATTGCGCTTTTAGTGAGATATTTTTTATCGTAATGAATTTCAAAGTGATTTTAGATTGTTACCGGATAAATTAGAGTTTGATAAACGTATTAAAGGAAAGCTGTTGCCTTGCCTGATTGCCGTGTTATTAGTTATTAGTTTGCTGTTTAATTGATTTCCTCTGGAAATCTAGGGAGACTTTCGCCATTCCGCGACGGACACGTTCGCCACGGGATTGCAATAATATACTTTCCGGTCTGTCTGAAATTCAGTTTACGCGGTTACTTCGTCGGAACAATAATTGTTTGGACGTATTATACAAGTAGTAAAGCAAATTAGTCGCAGACGTGACTGGCGTACATTTAGATCGGATATGTGCTATTGCGTCAATTGGTTTGGAGCCACAGAATGGCGCCAGAACGATTTCATTAATTACGAGAGTAAATTGAAAGGTAACGAGCTTGATGAAATACTATGCGTTGTAATAGTTCGTCCGAATATTACATATGGCCGTGTTCCCAGAATTTCTATTATCGATAGCCGTCGCGGTTGAAACAAACTTAATTTAACTAACTACTTGGAAAATCGAAACGAATAAATTTCCATTCTTAAACGATCTTCCTGATTAATTCTCGTGGAGTAGATAAAATACGGGAAGACTTCGGTTGATCGAGTAAGAAAATCGTAGCTTGATTCGAAATTAAACGCGATGAATATAATATCGTTCCACTGCAACGATGGTTACACGCGATAGAGCCTGCACAAATAACCGACGAGATAGAGAAGGATATGGTTACTTGCTTGTGGGCTCGTAAGATTCCTTCCTTCATATTCCTCGAGAGTGGCAGTTCCTCTTATCTGTCCTTCCGTAACACAGGAGTTTCCCTAAGCTGATAGAGGAATTATGATAGAAGTTAATGCGAAATTATGGCGCACCGTTGAATCAGCATGACAAGCATACATCCCGTGTGGTTTCGCGTGTCAGTTTAATATTCAACCAACGTTGCTTGCAATAACATATTTCTGGAAAATAACGTCAGCGACACATTTCAAGAAGTGACTTTATTCGACTTCGCAAGTGGTCACTTACTATCGTAATAAAATCATCGCAATGTCTTTTAAAGGAAATAACGGAAGAACGATCTTGAGAACAAATTGCAGATACATATTTTTTCAAATTTTATTTTTTATCACAATATTACCGTAATGTCGTGACTCTCACTTATGATAATCGTTAAATCAACTCGCGTGTTTGTAATCCATTTAAGATAAAAGTTTTCGTGATTCAAAATTTGTTGATTCATTGCTGTATCATGTTGTAATTGTGATTTACGATAACAGGAGATAAATATCGCATTAATTCACCTCTATTAATGTTATTAAAAGCTGTATTGATATTTTGCAACGATTTTTTGTCAGTTTTCTACAAAATTTACCTCTTTGTGCAGATTATAAATCATTTTAGCTTTTCAATACTGTAACAAAATACAGATAAAACCTCAGTAGTAATTAAACTTAAATCTGTTAACCAATGATAGAAAGCCATCGATATTTCATTATCTCGAAATTCGAATGAAGAACTTGTGTCATTATCTCGCAATCCAAATTAGAAGTACATGTTATAAATTTTGTTAATAAGAGATAAAAGGCGAATAAAGACGGAAGGTAGATGTAATATTTAATAAATTCTTGTGTCACATAAATCCAGCGACTATGAAACGAATTTACTATTATAATTTGGTCTCTACATGTATATTAGCTAGATACATCTTTACAATAATGCCTCAATGATTTATGTATATTTAAAGAAACAATATCTCCAATCGGGCCGTTCAAACAATTATTGTGCCATACTATGTCTTCTTTTTAATTACGATTTAATGAACTCCTGATTCAATGTAATGAAATAAATTGGCTTCAATTTATAAACAATTAATCAATGGGAATATTTGGGGAAATAAATTAATTATATACCATGATGAAATTCGTGGCAACTAAATACGAGCTCGAAATAACTATGCTTAAATATTTAATCTGTTACGAAGGAAATTAAATTGGAAGACACTTCTGCATTTCAAAATTATGATTTGTTTTTTGCGATTACATTTTGTAAAAGTAAAGAATAATTTAAGTACATACGTTTTCATTTTGTTAAAATGCATTTGGGATTAATTCTACGCGACGAATTTCTTAAGCTATCTTAATCCATTTCTTAAGTCAATGATAACAGCTATAAATGTAAGATCAAAGAAAATTAATAAAAAATTAAGAAGGAAATCCGCCGTGGCAATTAAAACGTAATATATTAAAAACAGCTCCACTTGTTTTATTTCGATCGCGTATAATGCGCGTTCTATCCCAACGTATTTTACGCATGCAACCTGCCCGTTCCAGGGTTTGCGAAACAAAGAAGAGGAACAGGAAGAGGGATCGCCCCGAAGAAAAGAAAAAAAAGAAACGGGAGAGTTGAATAAAGTCGAGCGAAGCAGTGAGTCATAAATACCGTGGCATAATGCAAGTTCCATTTCCGTGATGGAATGGAGATGGGTGTGCGCAATGTGAACTGGAAAAATAATATAAGGCTAATAAGCTCTTAAATTTACCGGGAAACCTCTTGGTCTCGAGTTATCTATGGATTGCAGGTGTAGAAATAATACCTCGCTCCTTTGCTTGTGCATGCCTCATTTTTATCATCCCCAACGGGCGCGCATGCAAGATGCCTGGGCGAAAGCTCAGCCAGCTTAAAAGCCTGATATATCCGCGTTCGCGTTTCACCGCGCTGGACACCACGTGACTTTAAGCTTCGTTCGATGGAAAATACTGACGTTGCTTTGCGCCAATTACGAGTTGGATCTTCGAGCTTTCGAAAGCTTCCCGTTGGATTAAAAAGCAAGTCAGAATAACTATTCTGTGATTCAACAGATTGATGGTCAGATTCACGTGAATTGTCTACAAGAAAACAATATACCAGAACAATTAAATGCGTAATTATCGTGGATAATTGCTTAGTTGGAAAACATTAAAAAGTTATATCGAAGCTCCACTGTCTTCGGGACATTGTGTGCCCTGTCAGCCATACGTATTAAGACACTTGATGTGTCTGGTCAAAATATGATATTCGATAGAAGCTGAGTGCTCTTCACTGCTTTATTTTTTTATTATTTCACTATAAATCTGATATTTCGACAAATCATGTATGCTATATAATGTGAAGTATTAACTGAAATAAAATTTAAGGTGTTATTGTACATTGAATTTTTTATTAAGTAATGTTTTATGAATAAACGTCGTCATACTTCTATCTGGCAATGTACACTATGTAGTTTGGTATGTTTATCGAAAATGTATAAGTTACGTGGTTTAAGTTAAAGTAATTCAAGAACAATAGATTCTAAAAGAAAGACCAGCTCGTTGTTAAAGCAGATATTCTTTTCAGAGTAGAATATTAAATAACGATAATTTTGCAGGTGAGCCATGAGCCCCGGAAGGGCAGGAAACTTTTTCGAAAGTTCTACGGCAGGATCAGATAAGCGAATGCTTTAATACTCCCCCGACCAAAGTTAAAATTCTTATCGGATAAGATATCTCGGCAGCTCTCTTTAGAAGAGGAGAGATAAAGGGAAATCCAATATAAAAAGATGAAATGATTCTAAAGAGCAGGCAGAATGAAGTCCAACGTTGGATAGTAGTAATCCATGGACAATCTTTCTTTCCTTTTTTTCTACATAAATGCGTCTACCTCAAAGGTAATTAAACAAAGTTAATTTGTAACCTTGACGCTCGTAATAAACTATTATTAAAACATTTTCGATATTCGATGAACAATTTACTAACAATATTAAATATTTGTTTATCTTTTGAAAATAAAGTTTAACTTATAGAAACTCAATGACAATAAAATGTGGCTACGCTAAGATGCGCTGACATTGGTAGCAATTTTTCACTAAGCACAGCGATACCAGTTGTCTTTTTCTCTTCATGAGGCCTCGAGCCGAGGCGTGCGTCGGTCTATCGTTTCAAGTTAGTTTCCATGAACTTTACACGTCCCGTGTCTGGCGTGCCGGTATAAGGGAAAACCGAGACTTTATTTTAACTCCGCCATTCCCGAATTCGATAAATCCTTCCTAGTTTTCTTTCATTCTCCCTTCACTTACCTCCTATCCGTTTGGCCGACGCTTTTCACGCCTAATCGACGAACGAACATCGATTATTACTTGTCCCGGTTGGTCCGTGCCATCGATCCTTTTACACGAGCCAAGGAATATCTACCGGAACAAACTCGCGGTGATACAACTTCGAAATCCTCCTCCGTTATTTGCAATACAAGAGCATGACAAGAAAAAGAACATTGGTATGGTTTTGACGTTAAATTGGATTAAGTTTGTCCGCGATATTTCATTTAAACTTCTATCCACTTCATCCACTTCATCCACTTTGTTATGGCGTGCTTGTAACACATTTTACAGGCGACGCTGTTTCAAAGTCAATAGAAAACGCGTCAAGAAGTTGAAGTTTCAAGTAAAATTTCATTTTTCTCGTGTCTTCTTCTTCTTCGTCGTGTAGACGGTTTTAGTATATGCGATTGCTTCTGTATGTATTCTTTAAGGTAGTATTTTTGGAGATATAATTTCCGAAAGTATTATTTTTGGATGAACACCATGCACATTCGTATATTTCATCGCATGATTCTTGTAAGAGGCAATACCATTATCTTTCCCCGTGATATGTAAACCTACCACGGCTACCTCCTATACGCTTTTCAACGACCTCGTTCACCGTACGTTCTGCGTTCATGTCTCGAAGGCAACGACCAACTTTTCTTATGCACGATAGCCGCCGGATATCAACGGAGGAAGCTTCCGTTTCATCTATCTCCGGAACAGATTGAGTAATAAGAATTTACAAGCGCAATACTTGTTTCTTCATGCTCTCATGCTCGATCGTCACCGATATACGGTCCGATTTGATAAATAATATATTGTCTTCCTCTTTCTCCGTAGCTTCTGCTTTTGTCTTTGTTCAACACGAAATTGTTGAATTATTTGATGTACCCAGGTGCGGAAACATAACCAGCGCTGTTTCAATAAACAGTTCGGGAAAGAATATAAACACGAACCTTTCCGACATTAGGACAAAATGATTTTGCAAGAATTTTTCATGTAACATTATTTTCCTTGTATTTTATCCAAACTTTATATGATATACTTTCATCTCTCGAGTCGGAAAAATATTTTTAATTGGAAATCAAAATGTTGTTTGATGGAAAAGGGGAGTCCGTTACAATTTTGACAAAAACTGGGAAATCGTGGAACGATGTCCCCGTTCTATAGAACAGTTTTCCATTTTATAGAGGTCCACCATTCTATTCACCATTCAGTGGTTTTCCATTTTATCCAGTAGTAAGTGTATTTCTCTCTACCAGTAACCGCATCACGAGGCAACGACGAAGCTTCTTCCCAAAAGCGCGGAGCCGTTAGTTCGCCGTTGAATCGGGATTCAAGTAGTCTTGGAAGTGAGCAGAGGAACCGTTTGTTTCTCGCAATCTGCCGGACGGTAAATTTCAAGCGAATGGCGTGTGGAATAGTGCAGAATGGGAATGGCTGTTGGCTGAACATAGGGGGAGGTCGAAGAACCTCGGTTATACAAGTTAGGGATGGAACTATTCTGAAGGGAAAGGGGTACGGCTGAACCATCGCTGGAAGCCTCCCGGGGAATCAGCTGATCTTCGAACGACTGCTCCCTGCGGTTTCTGATGTACAATCGCTGTAGCACACGCTATCGAATTCCTGAGATACCGATTTCAGGGACGTCATTATACGGTTCGCGAGAAACCTGACCGGTTTACCATGGCTTCCTTAGCGACGTGGTTGACATTTAACCCTACTGGGATTGTACGTGATTTGACAGATACACGTGAAGATCACAGGAAAAGACATAAATATGTTTTTGTAAGTATGCTCTATTTTTTAATACTATTAAATCACACAAGAAAAATGAATAATAGTGGTGTGCCATATCGTCATATATATTTATCCTAGTGCTTGTTGGAATTTAGTATGCTTTAAGTATGATTTATTTTCTGATACTGCCTAATCACACAAGAAAAATTAATAACAGTGATGTGCCATATCGTCATATATATTTATCCTTGTGCTTGTTGCATCAGACAGATTTTCTAAAAGAAAATATTCTCGATTAACAAATTGTATTATCGATTAACATGGTCGAATATTTCTAACGTACTATACATATCAGGCCTAGAGTACCAGGAGCTGGGCGCCCATTTTTACAGATGCACTAAAAAATTGATATATAATATATATATATACAATTACTCTAAGCCTTAATTAATATTTTATCGGTAATATAACATCTTCTACTTACCATAGCGTCAGCCAGCTTAATGAAGTAGTCTGACATGAGAATAACGGCGAAAAGGAAGACAAAAAGTCTCACCGATTGATTCATATTGCTACCTGATTGATTCTGATAGCAATATTGTGCTTCTTATATATACCGCAATGTTGAAGCGTTTTCAGATATAAATAGATTTATGAACCGTTGCGTGAAGCAATAAAACGGACCTTTCGTGATAATCGTTGGGAATATGTAATATAAACTTTGTGTTAGAAACATATAAATTTGTGAAGCAGTAAATTTTGCTTATAAAGTCAGGAATAACAACAAATGTGATAATAATTATTATCCAGGCATGCCGATATCAGTTCATCAATTTTATTTACGAATGCCTAAAATTAGTCCATATTAAAGTGGAAGGAGGAAAAAAGGAGAAAAAGGAACAGGAGAAAAGTGAAGCCGTTTACAACTATTAAGGTATATTAAATTTTAACTAATTAAGTTAATTTATGATTAATTAATTAATTATAATTAATTGCATTGAAATATATTTGTGAATACGAGAAATTTCTATATGCTGACCGTATTATTAGCAATGGGTACTTAATATAATGTAATAATATTTGTGATATTTGGTATTTTACACATCCATCAATAGAGGAATCAAATTAGTTTATTCAATCGATTATTGTCATCTTGTTTGATAATTACAAATTGCTCCCATTATAATGAAATTAAACATTCCTCTCATATTATACTATAATTGTCATTATAACATATAACGTATTTTTTAGAACTCCGATTTCTTTAGGTTTAAGGATAATTTTCGTTACGCATCGATAAGTAACTCTCACAAACCTGGATACCTTGTAGCAAGTTAATTACTGTACGAGGAGGTTTCTGCGTGAACTGAAAGCGCAAAGTCATTGACAGAACCTTCCTCAGTTGTTGTGACTATTAGGGAGCGTTCCACTTACTAGACTAATTGTAAGGGAACAACACAGTGGAAAATTGAAGAAAATGAAGCGAGTGTTTGTTGTACTTGGAAACCTTGATTTCAATGGATATAGTAGTTCTTCTGTTACATGTAATCGATAACTTCAAGTAACTGTGCAATAATAACAGTATCTTTTTAAATTTTGTGTCCGTCTAAATTGTATTTATTTGTACCTAATAAATACATTTACATAATTTTAGACACTGCAATAAAATTTAGAACAGATCCCTTGCTACTAGCATGCTTTCACGTAATCTCCATTACACTATTGATAAAGTTCTTTTCGCGATCAAGTTTTTCACGGTCACTTGGGCATCGAAATCATCAACGAGCATCTCATAAATTGGAGATAAGCTACTCGCGAGAACATCGATGATTCGAGAAGTGGTGCGCGAACCGATTATTACGGTCGATCGATGTTTATTCATTGGCGTGATCCATTGTGGTATAGTGATTTCGCGAACAGTGAAAAATCAGATTTACACGTCCGTTTCACGACGGGATAAAAGAGGGAGCCGCCGATCATTTTTCAATTACAAACAGCTGCTTGATCAGAGATATTGAATTCAGCGACACAGCTTCGGCTAAAATAAAAGCGACACGAAGCGAAATATTGATTCGAACGATGATTTCGCGAGATCCGTGGCTCGCGAATACACGCCCGACCTTTGCAAGATAAATCTGCCTGGGTGTAAAATCAAAATGTCCCGGCGAGAGATCACGTTTTATCCGACCTCAGCGAGACACCCCGTCGTCTATTATCCGGCATTATATTTCGCGTTATTCGACGACGCAATTTCAGTGGATTTACCCTTCAGCCGAGGATAAAAAAAGAGAGATAGAGAAAGAGAAAAAATTGGGGAGAGAAAGAGGAAGGAGAATTCTGACCTCTGATTGGTCTCAATCGGATTGCCGACGCGCTGTTGGAACTTAGTGACTGAAAATTGGGCAGTCGCCAGACGTTTTATACGGAAGACACGTTCGTTGCCCTCTTTGCTCCTTTGTTTTTTCTCGCATATCTATAATTGAATCGGAAGCTATTCCGAATGACAGCTTTGAAAAACAGGCAACTCGAAATGACTAAACGCATTATGAAATCGAAAATATTGGTGCCGAGCGAAACATTGTTGCATTCAGATTTAATACTTTATCGAACAGTTCACAATCAAACATTGTTTCACGCAAATCAACAAATTTCAACGAAATTATTTTAAACGAAACGTACTAAATACTCACCGTCATGTTCCACGATTATAAGCGCTGACAAGGTAGACAGTCTGTCGTGGAAGTGGGAAATCGGATGATTCTAAATACTATATACATATATCTGTCTGTCAGTCGGCAAAGAGTATTATTTCATTTTTCCAGCGATTTCAAGATTCCCCTAGGAGCATGAGTTACCTGCTTGTAACTCAATCTACCTTCACAACGATATGTTCAGCCTCTAATATATAAGTAATCATAAGAACCTATTATGTGCTGGAAAGAGTCGCGCTGGTACATAAACTCATGTTTATTGTACATTTTCATGCACTTCCTACACGGCCGCAAAATATAAGACTCAGGGAAGTCTCCGAACATCTGGCATACATGGCTGCATTCAGCTCGCGGCGCAACTTCAAAGGTAAAAGTACTCCTGACTAATAAATAATTAAGTACGCGAGTCGTATGGCGTTTCACGTGGAAGACATCTCGTTAAAATATGCAGCGATTCCCCGACAGACTTGAGAGACGTGTAGCCCCCATGCAACATTCCGACGTTACCGGATAAAGAAAGTCACCGTGGGGATTGAAAAAATTACGAGACGTCTCTCACGGTAGCCTCCGATTAAGTTGAAATTTTGCGCGCAGCTCTTGTTGTCGCGAACGTCAGAGCCAACGACGATGTTGGAGTATCTCCACGTGTCGGTTGTGTGATGTCTCCGTGTTATTTTCCAATTTTTAGCGTTTGAATAAAAAATCGAATGCAATTTTTTAGGGGAATTTACGTACCTGCAGATTCTAGGATATAATTGCTCGGTCTCATGCAATTTCTAAGATATTATAATTTTCGAGTTTAAAAAGCAGGGGAGAGTTCGTTTCTTTCTTTTCTTCTGCTCTCTACTCGAGACTCGCAGAATGCTGATCCGTTTCGCGCAGAATTTAGAATAAATGCAAGCTCGGCAAAATTATAATCATCGAGAACACGAGATCGACGATAAGGCGACGTTCGCAGCGTTAACGACCGACGCTTTAATGGTCGCGTATGCGGTGTTCTATGCTTCACGCATCTCGATACTTGGTATTTATGAGAATACACATTAAAGGGTCATTCCATTAAGGCCCACCGGTTTCACGTTACTCGGCACGTTCAACGTTTCATTGAAAAAAATTGCGTCTTCTGTGACCTGTAATACCATCGAGGTTCGACGTTAATAGACGCACAGTTGTCACCCATGAGCTAGCGCCAACACTAAAAAATCTCGAGAATCTTATCTTATCATCTCTTCTCATACATTTAATATTATCATTCGCGTTACCTATGAGAACTTCAAGGCGCGATGAAATTTTCATGGCGCGTCAGCGTGGCTTAGAACGCGACCTCGAGAGATCAAAGCGAAGAAGAAATCAACAAAATCGGCCGCGTCCGCCACGAAACTCGATTACACGTCATTAAACGCGTCCCCGGCACTCGGATATAAATTATGTCCTCGGAGTATGCAAGATCAGAGGATAAGACAACGCCGGTAGCATTAATGACCGGTGCATTAACGGGCGCGCACGTGATTTCCCGGTCGCAAAGGCTGCGAAAGTCCCTTCTTATTAAAAAGCGAATTAAAAGCTGCTCCATTAAAACCGTTCTCCGCACGACGTTTTGCATTATTCATGCCAGAGATCGTGTCTTTGTGACCGATCGGCCAGCGTACTGAGACAATTTAATTATCCACCGCGAAACGTTCCTGCGTTTAATTAAAGGGAAACGCGTGCACGGAGGGCCATGTGCGAGCTCCAACTTAGAAAAGTCTTGTCCATTTCCGGTAATTACCGCAGCGTCATCTGAGAGAGATGAACGCTACGGGATCACTATTGATTCTCTCTTTTTAATCATATCCATGTGATGCAATTTCCCTTAATATTATTACGATAAATATAGAGAGTTCCTAATATTATTCCATTACAATAGGAGATTATATACATTTATAAATGTGGCACAGTTAATTAAAATATAATTTCCTTTATGATACCGATATAATGTCTCGTAGTAGAAGTACAATTCTCTAATTATTTCTATAATTCGGGATTATCATGCATACATTATTTTAACCGCAGCGCGCAACGAAATAATTAAAATTTTCCGGCATTTATCGAATTAATAGGGATTCCATTCGGCGATGGCACAGCAATGACTCCATTTACAGTTTCTTTAAAATTGTTTAATGTTGATGAAGTTAGAAGACATCGAATTGATCGCACGACATAGATTGACAACATGGACAAAAATGTGACTAATTGTATTTAGTGTGCATTCGACTCACAAAAACAAAAAAAAAAAAAAGATAGAGAAATAGAAAGAAAGAAAAAGGAGGGTCCTTTAGAGGTTCCTCCTTTAGAATTAATTTAAAAATTTCATTAAAGTGGTTACAAACCGATTCGTCAAGTAAAAAAAAGCAAATCTTTGATTGCTCGGACGTATTTCCAATCCAGATCGATGCGGTCCGCGTGAGACCGATAAACATGGACGATGGACGTCGATACTCATCCGATTCCAACGACCCAGTCTAGAACATTTATCTCGAACTGATTGAAATGCGCCACGTGTCACGATGCACGAACTTTGGATAAAGTGGTAATATTTTCACCTTCGAATATCAGCGAATTTGAGCGTTCTGAATTTATTTAATGACTCATAATTGTGGTCTAGAAATCTGGTCCAATTATTTGGTAAAATTTTGAAATGATGGAGACAGAAATGCTGATGGAAAGCATTGAAAGAGAATTATTGAAATTTTCGAATCAATCACAATAGTGTCAGGGAAATGTTGCGAGTGTGAAAATGAACTACGCTTATTGAACCAAATAACCATAATAGATTTGTATAGTTCTCGCAGATATTTTTTATATAAGATAAAATTTATAAAACTTTAAATAAGTCACTACTGTTGATTCAATGGAATATAGAAATCCTTTAAAATCGATCGATATAAATTAAATGAAAATATTAGCAGTAAATACATGGTATTTGGAAATGAAATGAACCGGGATATATAAGATAATTAATTTTGAATTAATTAACATTACCGTCAATATGCAACTGTAATAATTTTAATCGTCGGTATTAGTTAAAAATTCCTGGGAAATTCCGTTCGTGCGCAATTTTATTCCGTGGGATTTACGTACTATGGTTGATTCGAATCGCGCTGCGCACAATTGTGCAATGCATTCCGAGATTATGCTCATCGGTTCTAATAACGAAGGGAAATAGAAATTGGAAAGAAACCAGGGGGGTGAATAAGTACGAAAAATGTTCAATGGTTATCGAAAATCAAAAAAATTACATCTATATTTTTTGTAGCGATTTTCGATTGAATTCCGGCAACGCTGCGTCCAAAACATCGTGTGGAATTTCGATCAAAACGAAATAAACTACAAGCTGTCAGGCTGATAAAAAAGAGGGGAAAACATCGCGAATTCTTTATACGGCTGCATTACATTTCGGATAAATTCACGTGGCGGAAAATACATTTCGGAAATTTCAGTCGACGTGCCAGTGGCATTACCCAACGATTTTCCCGAAATGTGCCGTCAGTCCGATTTGTATATGTATAATTATTTTCAACGACTATGCTTACGGTAGTCCCGTGCAATAAATTGCACCGAGAAACTTCAAACAGAATTTTCAACCGGTTACGATTTCATTAGGTGAAAATTACGCTCTTAAACATTAGCGTCTCTACTGATAACAATCGCGACGATAATAATAAACGAAACATTCGACGAAGTCTCGAATGTGACGGGAAAAGTTGACTACACGCATGGGCAAATATATCGAAACAATTTATCCGAGAAATAATTCCACGGAGGCGATGATTAATCTCGGTAAGTTTAACTTTTCGTCGCTCGGACGGTGTAATTAATCGTTTGTCCGTTATAGACTGGCAAGAAAGTTTCTCTCATGGAGAAATAATAAAACGTACGGTACTGGGCACCGAACGAAAACGTCGAAACCTGTGGAAGAAATTAAAAACCGTTTCAAAGTTATTGGTTGTCGACGATCGAAATGTTTTCTCATTGCAGATAAAAACACTTGCTGCATACCAGTGGGACGAACGAAGGGACAAACGAAAAAGAAAGAAAATGGAGAAAAGAAAGGAATTGAGAAGAGCGAAACGACAGAAACGGTCTGGGAATCTATGCGATAGCGAGACAAATGTTGCCTTGATCAAAGGGAATTCGAAACGGTTCCTTGTGAAAGCGGCGCGAAGATTGCAGAGAAAAGGGCGAAGTAACGGATCCGTCTGATCCGACGCGGAGTTCGACTACTATGGCGTACCTCACGAGACGTATTCTACTTCGACATGGCACGCCGCAAATCCGTAAAGCTCAAATCCCACGGAGTCCCTGTGGATTTACCAGGCGGAGGGAAAGACTGGAAGCGGGAACGATGAAAAAAAGAGTGGAACAGAGAGGGGTGAAAAGGGATGGAGGAGGCGAGAGGCGAGGTCGACGACGGGAGAGCGTAGGAAAACTCATGGATAGGGAACGAAAGAGAAAAGGAATTTCAACGTTCAGACGGTCGCGATCGGGAGGTACAATTTAGGAAGACTATGGCGTGGGCAACAGCGAAGGGAATACGCTCGGCCGATCGATACTATGAATATTCGATATTTCCCTGGAAGCGCAAAGTACCTGTCAAAACAGCAATTTCGAACATTAATGTGTCGTTGCAAGGACAACGTTTGTCGTGCAAACATGGCCATCCCTGCAACGCCGCGAGCCTCTTATTTGCGAGTTTCCTATCGCACCGATATGATTAATATTTCGGCATTGATCAATAGCAGCGAAACTAGCGGCGTAGCCGAACGCTCGACGACCAAAACTTTCTGCAAAGTCAACCGTTCAATTATCACCGTCTGACACCGGTCAAACTTAAGTTTCTAGTACTCTTGTTCGCGTCTGTGAACAACATTCTAAAGCTACTCGAAGAAAGCAGTCGAAACTATATCGTGCCGACGAGGATCTCCTTCCAGACATACCTACAATACTTTCAAGTTGTCTTTGTAAACTTTGAGAAGCATAAACAATGTCGTTACGTTATTACGAACAATAAAGACATTAATGTTATAAAGCGTGTTAAGGTATTAGTTATACAATGCCAATAAACAGCGAGAAACATCGAGGTTAAACAACAAAACGATGTTTTACCCGAAAGCGCAGACTGTTAATAATCGTAGACAGAGGGAGCTGGCTATTAGCTTTTCCTTAGTATGTCGTTTAAATTAATGTTTGTATGCGCAGGTTTGTAACTTCCAACCGGTAGTCGAACGGAGGCAGGATTTCTATTTGACTTTGCACTGTATTTTGAGCGATGCACGCCGCGTTACTAATGTTTATAGAGTAGATACACGCACTGCACCATGCACACGTACACGGATATACACGTGCACCAGTGTACGCACGGTAACGCAAAATTTTAATATCGCTGGTTTACATTTGAATTCTGTATTTAGAACGGTGGACCCTTTGATATATCACGTAAGTAACATGCAGCGTAATGTACAGACGATTACATGGAAACGCGGTCGGGAAATATCGAAATATTATACGACTTTAGCGATGAATTTGTTCGAAGGCGCGATTGTAGAATACAGTTACATTTGATCTAATTAAGGTTGAAATGAAATTTTAATGAAAAGTATCGGTCCGATTAACCGAAACACGTTACGTCAACTAGCGACGAATAAAATATCCTCCCTCTCTCTTTTTCCCTTTAACCCAATTCCTGGATATCGATGCAACTATTAAGATATGTATAATTTTGTGTGCTGGACTGGGTTAAATGCGTAGTAGAGATACTTGTATGTATCGGACTGCCTGGCACGGCGGCTCCGGCGACGAGGCGCGGTGTGACGTGGCCGCACATCGCTCCATTAGGGGACATATTGTGCGCGGGGAGGGGCCCGGTGTGTCGTTCACATCGGTTCCCGGGCCCCTCTCGATCGCAGCCGGGACGGTCATCGTGGAGGTTTTAGTCGGTTGGAGTCCGGCACTACCACGCCGCTTTTCCCCAGAAGCGGCCTGGTGTCCGTGCAAATTTCCTCCACGTTAATAAAAAAAAAAGAGATATTTGTATGTGGGTGTCCATGTGTGGAAGTATGTGTGTGCGAGGCATCTCAAAAACAAATGAATGTAAACTGTTCAGTCGGTTAACAGTCGGGTATCAAGGCAAGTCGGGTATAGTGTGTATCAATGAATATCTTAGAAATCGTCCATAAAGTAAATATATAACTATCCTAATATTAATTCCAAGTGTAAATTTAGTATTCCTATAACATTATTTCGGCTATCAAGATCCACAATTCTCAACAGCAACATCAAGTGTGCATTTTTCATCGTGGATCACTCTCGACAGGCTAACAATGTTAGCTGCACAATTTTTCGTTCGCCGACATAGTGACGATTCTATATACGCGATGAGGAAAACGTTCGTGCAAGAAGCAAGTACGAGGATACTCGGTGTGCACGGATACAAAGTTTCGTGAAACGTTCGGGTTCTTCTTATTTTCTTTTCTCGGCAACCGAGTGTTTGTTACTTGACGCCTCTAGACTGTCTTTGTTACGGAGTTCTGCGGATCCTTGGACTGGTTCAAATTCCCCAGAAGATGGTGCTTCATCTTCAGTCAACACCGTTTCAATATCCTTTCTTCGACGTCATTTTCGATTCACTTCAGATCGACCTAAGTCTTCTTCTCAAACTAGACCGGTGACTTTCTCGAGCATAATTCTGGTACTCGATACTTGCTCTTATTTCGTCATTTTTATCGGATCACGAAAACAGATGCTTTTCAAAGTAATTTTCGGCGATCGATGCTTCGACTTCTGAACCGTGACAATACGTTTACTTTAAAATCTTAACTGGCTCTCGACCTAGGCACTTGAGACGCTTCTTCGTTATAAATCTTTGCTGCTTCCGCTTCTATTATACTATGCTATCGATAAAACTTGTAAAGAAGACATTGTCATCGTCGGTTAATAAATCTATCATTTCTCGCCGAAGCGATGGGTCAAACGCCGGGATTTTTATATCCATCAAAATACTCTATCAATTTTTGAGTGAATGTGTCAGAAGGTTCGCATGAACTTGTATTTCCAAAAGAATGAAAGTGTTACGCTGACAAAGAATTAGAAAATTTTATAAATTCATTAGATCCGAAAGTCACGTAGAAATCGTAATGTTTTAATCACTAGTATCTCCATTTTGGACGACTTATCTATACTCGTAGCATCGCTAGACATCAGTTCACAAAAGAATCTAAGGAAAATTCTCTGTGCCGAGTGTTATCGTTTTAATTGCCACCTTGTTACGGGAACGGTGCGTTACGTGCGTTGAAACGGAATGGATGGTACCAGGCGACGGTGTTAAGAATTCTACGTATCTTCGGAGCATTCAAACACGTACAGCCATAAGCAAAGTTCCAGCAAATTCTCTCACGGAGTAATCCTAGGGTATGTCGTGCGATAAGACCGGCCGGAAGAATATACGACGGCATAAAGTAAGCGAAGGCGACCAAAGCCCGGCCGCGGAAGATTCATTTAAGGCTTATGAAGAAGTCTTCTCTTTCTTGAAAGACGGAGCAGCCGGCACAGCGTCCCCTCTCCCCTCTTTCCGACGAACACCGGCAGCAGCGCCAGCAGTCGTTCCACCGAATCGAGCGCGTTCTCTCGTGAACGCGCCAGTCGGGATAATGGAAGACCATCGCTGGTGAAAAGTTCGTCGCGAAAAGTTTGGATATTTTATTCGGTGCCGGAATAACTTTTAATATCCCGCTTCTAGGTTTATATCAACGATAGAAAGGGGAGAACAGGAAGAGGGAGATGGAGAAAAACAGAGGAAGGAAAAGAGAAAGGGTGAAAGGTTGGAAAAAAGTGGGCGGTCGGGAGAGGTGCTCAAGGGTTACTTCTCTCCCTCCTCTAAGCCTGTTCGCCATCCACGACTTTTTAGTCGTCGCCTCTCGCTCTGACGTCGCACTCCACCTAGCTTCGTCGAGTTTTAATGAAGAGTTCGGGCTCTTATTGGTTTCCTCTTTAGGGCGACCGCACCGTTTCTATGCCATCCGGAGGCGTTCGCGCGTTTTATTGCACCCTCGGTCGCGTATTTTCTTGACGATCCATAGAACGCGCTCTCTCCTTGACATCGGGTTTCGGATGATGAAGAAGGGGACGAGAAAGGAGGCGAGAGGGCTTTGCCCTCCGCTTAAGTCGAAACGGAGCGGAGATGGAATATTATATACGCGGCACTGTAATGTTAACTAGTTGGAAACTCGTAGGGGCCACCGACAGGGCGGGCCAGGTTATTCCTTACGGGCGCAAGTTTCCTCAAGTTTGGAGAGACGGTAAATTGCATGGGATACATTGTCCTTCGTTGAACGCACACCAGCTACCACGCAGCTCAACTTCTACTGTCGAACTTCCGTGTGACCAGTTTCTTTGAAGATCGATCCCTTGTAACCTCTGCGTATTCTTCGTTGGATTGTTCGATCTTCTACCGAGACCGTTTAATCAGTCGCAGAGATTCATTTTATCATGGTAAATTCGAATTCGAGGATCGAGTTCGAGAGGATTGTACGCCACTTCATCGATCGCAATGATAGACGTCCCCGCGATTCACAGGATAGACAGATACTCCTAGATTGCCTTGAACTTGTAATTGCCGAAGGGTTTAGGTTTCCGTTGTGCAACGGAGACCTATCCGACGAGAGACGACCTCTTACTCGCGAAACTAGATACAGGTGACTTCGGAATTCATGGAGGATAGAGTCGTAACTGAACTCGTGGGACTTGATCAAGAGGAAATTGGTCCCAGACTACATGATACCGATACCTTCGGACTTAGGAGCTTCGTATTGACAACCTTAGTAGTCGTGGGGTCAGATACTCTGAACTCTTTGAACTGCCATTTCGGTGATCTGAATTTATAGCGTCGGATATAGACGATCCTCGAGAAAATCTGAAAACTCCGCAAGCGAAACACTATATTGACCTTTTAACTTCAGAGTTTAGATAATAAACATGTAGGTATATATGTATGTATAAAATAGAAAACCGATATTTGAATAATTAAATATTTATTCTTTATATATTTTTATTTGTTTTGTTTTATTTCATTTGATCTGTTGTAACGATTAATTTTCTACGATCGATTATTACGCAGTTGAAACTTGAGAGCAACAAAATCAGGATATAATTGCGTTCAAGTTCGGCGTCTCCTTAGCTACTGCTTAATTACGTAGTTTGGAAACGCGTCTCGACAACTCCGTTCGACCGAAGTTCCTAATCCATAAATCGTTGCCTAATATACACACGCCGGTTAGGTAATGCATGTTCAAGAGAGGGTAGTTTATGCATGGTAACCTTCGGATCTTGTTTCTTCGCGACGGAATAATATTTGCATAAATAATTTTCTGGTCAACAAGGAATTTTGGTTCTCTTACTTCATGCTAATGATATTCTATCGATATTGATTTGTTAAAATAAATCAATAATAATAGATTAAATTTCAATGAAATTTCAAAGTCAGATTCATCCCCAAAGAATCACGAGCGTAATTCGGAAAGTTGCGTGTTATCGTTTCGGAAGTTTCAATGCACGAAGTTACCATAAAGATCTGACGTTGATAGTTATAGCATTTAAATTATCAAGGAAGTTGGTTTATTGGTGTTGTATCTCTGAAGCGCGATTTCATTGTTCCGGCGGAAATTATCGCGGCCTCTTACGACGTTGCCGCGGGTAAGCAATACAGTGGCGCACGGTCGAAAGTTCACAGTACGTAAAGTGGATCTTTGGCGCGAGCAGCAGCGCAAGAAACGCGTAATTATAACTTCGCAGTTATGTCCATAAAATTGCAGTCGTAACCATAAATTGCTTTATTTTGGCCGTTATGACAGCAAGTAAACGGCCAGCACGCATGAGCTGAAACCCGTTTACTCGTCAAAAGTACAATAATACTTAAATAGCATTAATTTTCTGCATATTAAATAAATATCAACAATACCGAATAAAACAATTTACCCTTATACTTTTTTGCAATTTGTATAATTTTATGGGAATAAACAGAACTTTAGCAGAAGTTTAATTATGATTTAACACTCGTAAAGATGTTTCACTGGACTATCAAAGGGACCGAGAGTAATAATTTTTTTCATCGTCGAGCATTTCGTCAACGAGATCGTCCCCCAGTTTAATGCAAATTTCGCTTAACCAGCGTTCAATTTACCCTTTTAAATTCGCACGACGAAACCCATGCCATTCGATTTTATTGTTCTTACAGAGACTATAAAGCCGACTGGCGGACAAAGGAGTTGATCCTTGATGCAATGCTTTCCTGCCACCTCGTTTAAGAACGAGTATTTGCATGGGCTCGAGACGTGGCGAATCGGAATTGCGTCGAATTCATTGTGAATGCGCATTTAAGCTAGAAGTCTCGGAACATAACGAACGACACTGGATGGACCGTATACTAACGTGTGGACGAAAACTTGGGAAACGAGAAAGAAAGGAAAGAAAAGAAGAGTGGGAAGTAGGGAAAAAGAAATAGGTTTGAAGAGAGAAACGGCGGTGGGGTAGTGGAAGTTGTCATTACGCAAATTTAAGGCTGGAATATAACAGACGCGAGAAATTTTACGCTTTCTGCTGCTTGGGAGTTCGCTCGTAAAAAAGGAGCCTGTATTAAAACACATTAAGTCCACCTGCTGGTAGTTTTACTCGTATCTACGTACGATGTTTTACTACTCATGGTAAAAATTTAATAAGTTCATGCAAATGAGGCCCTTATGTAAATCTGGAAGATTTCATGGCGGTCCAGATCCGAGGATCGCGGTACATATTTTTCGGCTGTTCCTTATTACTATGGAAAATTTCAACGTTGTAACTAGAACTTGCGAGGCGAACAAAAGAAAAATTTGATTCTGCGCGCGTGATCAAACTCTTGCTCACAAATGTTAGGCATTCGTAAATAAAATTGATGGACTGATATCGGCATGCCTGGATAATAATTATTATCACTTTTGTTGTTATTCCTGACTTTATAAGCAAAATTTACTACTTCACAAATTTATATGTTTCTAACACAAAGTTTATATTACATATTTCCAACGATTATCACGCAAGGTTCGTTTTATTGCTTCACGCAACGGTTCATAAATCTATTTATGTGTGAAAACGCTTGAACATTGCGGTATATATAAAAAGCACAATATTGCTATGAGAATCAATCAGGTAGCAATATGAATCAATCGGTGAGACTTTTTGTCTTCCTTTTCGCCGTTATTCTCATGTCAGACTACTTCATTAAGCTGGCTGACGCTATGGTAAGTAGAAGATGTTATATTACCGATAAAATATTAATTAAGGCTTAGAGTAATTGTATATATATATATTATATATCAATTTTTTAGTGCATCTGTAAAAATGGGCGCCCAGCTCCTGGTACTCTAGGCCTGATATGTATAGTACGTTAGAAATATTCGACCATGTTAATCGATAATACAATTTGTTAATCGAGAATATTTTCTTTTAGAAAATCTGTCTGATACAACAAGCACAAGGATAAATATGTATGACGATATGGCACACCATTATTATTAATTTTTCTTATGTGATTGGGCAGTATTAGAAAATAAAGCATACTTGAAGCATACTAAATTCGTTCAAATATTCAATTGCCTGAGCCTACAATAAGAAAATGCCATATATAGCAATGGATTCCGCTGAATTTGTTTAATAATCTCCTTGACCAGATAAAAGAAATCAGTAGCAGTTTAAAATATATTGAAACTTTCGTCTATCGAGTCCGAACGATTCTCTTTTCGAATCTAACTTCTCAAACTTTTCATTTTCCCATAATATACAATTCCCCTGTCGAAGAGGAGTCTTCGTTGAAGAAAAAATATCAGACCTCAGCACATTCCATCAGAATCACTGTAGAAACCAAGATTTTCTTTGAAACGCGTATTCTCTTATTCGTTCGGGTGAAAGCGCCAAAGGAAATAGGAAAGTTGTATCTTATGGCGAAGCAGGAAGGGAAAAAGAAGGGGAGGACATGAAGTAAGAATGGGAAGGGGAAAAATAAAGAAAGAAACTGCTTTTCAACGCGAGAGAGCGACAGGATAAAGAGAGGAATGGTGTAAGAGGGAAATGAAGAGAAGGAAAGGAAAAAGAACGACTAAGGGGGTAACTTTATCTGCGCTAGCAGAAGCGGCCCTCGAGTTCGATTTTGCGCTGCTCACTAAGTTACCTGATCTGCTCTCCATTGTCTTGTGATAACTTTGTGATACCTGGCTAAGGATTTCCTTAGATACGCCGTCTCCGGCTTGTTCCCTGAACGAGAAGAAAGACGAAGCATAGGGCTTAAGTCGTGAAACTTTCCCAACAAGCCGAACTCCCTCTACCCCGGTCGAGGGTGTTGCAAAAGTCGTATATCCGCGAAATGATCCCGTGCGCGGTACTTCCACGTGACTCTTGCTACTTCAACGAGGAAACAGCATTCCTTTTCGTTTATGTACTTTACGATATGGTCGCGTATTCGCAACTACGCAAACACGTGTTCCAAAGGGTACAATATGATTATCGACCGAGTTTAACGAAATGTTATCTGGCAGGTATGTTTTCCAGTCAATCATGCAATCCGAGTACGAATATCGTTTTTCAGGAAACAATTTCATATCGCTAAATTAACAGATAGAATGAAGTCAAGTGGAACGTTCGGCATTGCATTGTTGTTATTGTCTTTTGATCTTTACGTTTTATTGTTCTGTGCGATTAATTATCATTATGGGAGGATAATGGAACGGAAATATCAGGATTCGCCAGTTGGATACCTCTGAATTTATATATAAATAAGCTTTACGGTAACACCTTGCTTATTTTAAATTAGTACAATGTTTGACTAAGACGGCAATTAATTTAAATTTATCTTTGTTCAGAAAATTGATTATTTGATCCGTTCGTGTTTCATTGCCCTTTATGCAGGAACAGTGATGGCGAAGAATGAACAAAAGGAAAATTAACTCTCAAATATTCCCGATCACTTTTATGTTATTCAAAATCGCTTTCGGTACACAACGCGATGCGTATTTATACGCGACGATATTAATCTTCCTTTAGTAAATCCTTTGTTTTCTGAAACACGTTTACGTTTTGAGATCAAAGTGAAAGAAAATAAAAGCAAAGCAGATAATATTTGTCACAGTTTACGAATTGCTATAGTGGCATTTCTTTTACGGTACCTAGCAATGTAAGTTCAGGCACCTTCTTTTCGCTTAATGAAACAGAAAATAGTTTAAGTACTTAAGTGGTAAATTATCAAAACGAATTGGAAATCCAATCGTACCTAAAAATTAGTTACAATTACTTAATCATATCTTCATCGGCCACTATAATTTTTAAAATTTTACCGTTAAAAATTTCGAATTCTTGTCTCCATTTCTTTATTTTATTCTTCGACAATTTAACATCACATCAACAAGGTTATCTGTTCTGATTGTAAAAAGATTAGATTTTATGGTAAAGATTAAGAATTTAAGAATAGTTTTATATGGTCTTGATAGATTAAGGTAGTATTCGCCTTTGTAATTTTCATATGTAAATGAGACTGCATATGCCTACATTTATACACAAGGTGGTGAATCGTTAGGTATAGATTTGTGACAACAATTGTAATAAAAGAGTTCTTATCTTCTTTAAGAAATATTCATGTGTGATTTTGGAGTATCCGCTTTTTAATCAAGACTATTGTTTTCACTTATCTATTTACGTCACTGTGTACTCAAATTTTATTACTTCGTGATCTCATGTATCTACACAATCATTTATACGCTTATAAAAATTTATTATTAAATATAAGTGTTCGTAAATATTTTCACAACGAAGAACAATTCAATTCTATAGTATAAATACGAAGCAAAATATCGATATTGCATCGTCTTGCATCAAAAGCTGAATACGCTTCAAAATGAATACATCACTAAATACTTTTTTCTTTTTGCTTGTCGTCTTAACAGGCTAATTAGTTATGTCTTCGATGACATAAGGACAATTAAGTAATATTGCATACTAAGGGAACTCTTATATTAATATAAATATATATCAAAATTTTGATAAAGGAATTGTGGTAGTATTTCTAACAATTTAAAGTATTTTGGACTTTTGTGTTATATTATATGTACGTATATTGATATATGTATGCATTTATATTTTCTATTAATCGGTAACATTTTTCTCCAATGGCTTATTCCACGTGTGGATAGGAAATATGTGCCAGAGATTCATATCATATACTACTGAATTATGACGCGCTCATGCTAATTCTGTACCCTTCGTGTGCAAGTAAAAATTGACCAATAATGAATTGTATATGATATTACCTTCTCATGATTTTTAATATCATTCTGAACACGTCATATCATACTCCTACAATATTATATTGCAGTATTGTCATTTTTTTTAGTATTTTCAACGTATGATTTTGAGCTGTGTTACTTCCCTTCGACAATCAAAAGGCTACATTGTAAATATTTAAACATGTGTATCAATACTATATTTCGTTAATAGATAATACATATTTTTCTCTACAAAATTTCCGCGGTAGAGGAATAAAAATAAATATATGTACATGATATTACATATTATGCTATTATATCATATATTATTAGATGGCAGATTAACACTGTGATGGAATTTTTGTCGTCCATTATTGACACTTCTTGTGTGAATAGTATTATTAAAAAATAAAGCATTTGTTCTGCAGTACATCATTGTCTTTCCTATTGTTTTTAATATTGTGCTCAATGTTTAATAGCTTAGAAATTGACACATTTACAACCTGAACAACATGGAAAACTCGTTTTGTCATTGAAGATGTCTGAAGGACTTAAGTATTCATACATCTTCTCATAAATAGAAAGATTTAAATAATACGATGTCCACGGACTAATATTATTGTCACACTATTCCGGAATACTGAGTTGTTCCAAGCTTTTCTATTTGTTTAAGTCTTTAGAAGAATTACTTTGTGTTTTATATCGATGCATTTTTATATATGTCTTGCTAGAGAAATAAATTATGTGGATATACTATCTATTCGTGACAAATTCATAACGATAGATTTAATCTATTGTAATAACTTATTATAAATAATAGTGTTGAAGTATATAATGAGCGCAGTATTCACATCGCACGCAAAAATTCGACATGGAGAAACATGGAACAGTTATTAAGTCTGTTTGTCACTTTAAAATAATAGCTGAAGTAAAGATAAGCAGAAACAGCTGTCTAGATAAGCAACAAATATTATAACTATTTTACTTCATATTTTGTATATGACTAGTGAATTAAAGAAAAGTTTTTAACAGTAACAATATTAAAATGCAGCATTGCATATTCAAAAGTTGTCAATCTCTTCCATTGTCTCTGATAGTAACAGAAATATTTGTTGTTTCATCTTTCTGTTGCTATTGATCAGCATTTGATAAATGATAAATATGTTTCGTAATGCTGTATTCGAAGTTTATTACTTCGTGGAATAATAAATTGTAAAACAATAAATCGTGACGCACCAGTCACGAGAAATTGTTTTTAATGTTGACATAGCCGCATAAAACATGTGTAATGGTTTTTCCATTTGTCTATATGTTCTGCGACATTGAATGATGATTGTGTATAAAAAGTAGAAGCGTGGGCACGTCAATATTGAATACACCAAGAATTGTACACAAAAGAACATGTATCAAATGATTAAAATATTTCTTTTATTTTTCTCCGTCATTTCGATACCACGTTGTTTTATAACACTCGCTGAGGCGGTGAAGATACTTTCATTTATTTACCATTTCTGCTTATAATTTTATGTGAAGCGATATTCTAACTTTTTACTTTAGTTGTTGGTTTTGGTCTTTTGAAGGATCCATCCAAGTGTGGTACCTTCTACAGTAGACGATGCAGATTCCCTCAGGTAGCAGCTATGTGCCCAGTAAGATCATAATGACATTATATTATTGATTGAATTTACTAATCTCATCATTATCCTTTATCTTTTAACCGTATTGGAATAAAGTTTATTCTTCTTTTTTCTCACAGAGAGTCTGTAATGGTAAATAAATTTGAAGCTGAAAAGATAACGACAGTATTTAGAGAAGATCTTGATTTTAGCGATATTAAATACATAACTGAACTAAGTAAGATATAAAATATTACATATATTTAACTGTCTTGAAATTGTATTACATAACTGTCAAGAGGTACTAAAGTTACTTTTAATGCTATTATTGTCATACGTAGTATATATAATGTGACGGTTACATATGCATATAAAGCAGAGAGACATGTCAAGAGACAAGAATATGAAGGAAATATTTGTCCAACCTCTTATACATATTCCTCTTATTATCATGCCAGGATATTATGTAATACTTGTGAAAGGACTGATAAGAAATTCTTTTATTTCTTTATAAAATTCCCTCGCAATATCGCTCGATCACTTTCAAGGATTCACCGAGATGTTCTTATTTATCTGAGAAGTTTTGCGATGCTCCCGCCACAAAAGTCACGTGCAACATATATCATTACTATATAACTGATTAATGTAACGATAAACATTAACACAATAATTATAATTTCCTTCGTATGCCTTAGTATCTGTGCAGGAGACAGAAAGCAAAATAAATCCGACTTTATAAATAGCAAATAACTACGATCTTTTGAAGAAGCTATTAAATCTTAATTGCATTAATCACTAGCATACTATTACGAACTGTAGAATTCTCTAAATGTCACAAAATAAACAAACGTTAAACATCTTAGAATTCTGCATTCTCTCTTTAAATACAGCCCGATTTTCTTCCATGCAACATTTCATCTCGTTCGTTATCTTTTCGTCATCTAGAAGCTTGCAGTGGAAGAAAGGTGGAGATATCGCCGCGGCATTCTACCATACCGTTAAAGAAAATCACAACACGGAATAAGGAAGATTATAAGTTGCATCGGTACGCGTTCTAACATCTGGCTTTAGTTCTTGGCGTATTACTTCTGTTTTCTAGAAAATAGGAAGCGGATGTGGAAACGCGAGACGCCGGGAGAGCGCTCGGAAAGATTTTCATGAATATTCTTTAGGTTACATTAATGCGCTTTATAAATATGTATTAAACCCACGGATTTTACTATCTCCAACAAATTAAGCTTTCCAGCTGCCTTAACCCTTCTTCCTGTTCTTCCTAGCTGGGGCGTTACCAGTGGAAAGATGCAATTGGAATAGTAATTTCAACTGCGATCTGCATCGTGCCCCACCACTTTCCATTGCGCTGTCTTCGTCATGGACATTTAATATTCTGTACGACGAAGTTATATTTTCTATTATGAGGAAAGCGAGGAATTACGATACACCGTGGCGAGTTCGGCTTGATTGAAGATTTTTGTTTCATCTGAATCCGTCGGCATTCACGACATAATAAAAAAATATGGTTGAAGGCGTGACGAAATAAAATAAATACACTCTATATCAATCTTTTTATTTCGTAAGGTTCTGTATTTTTCCAACTGTAATATTCTTATCTCGAAAATATGGCCGAAGCAAACATTAAACCGGCGATTCCATCAGAGTTCGTCAGTCGTTTCCGATAAAATTATTTGCAAAATATTAAATACATGCATGAAAATATCCATGAAAAACGTGTGATGTATGCGTAGAATGTAGAACGTGTATTTCTGTATTACACCGGTTTCCGTGGAAAAGCATGAAAAAAGAATGAGAGCGGTAACGATGCAAATTCACGTTACTCTGTATTTCACCGATGAAATATTAGAAACTCTCCTCCTGATCTTTTGTCATTCATGTTGATTTATTATAGAGAAGATTTCTTTGCAAATATGAATT
Source organism: Bombus vancouverensis nearcticus (assembly GCF_051014615.1). Lineage (NCBI taxonomy): Eukaryota > Metazoa > Arthropoda > Insecta > Hymenoptera > Apidae > Bombus > Bombus vancouverensis. The sequence continues at coordinate 2,933,516 of NC_134920.1, forward strand.
TGTAACTAAACCCTCGTTCTCGGTTTTTAAAAAAGAAGGAATAAAGTAATAACAATTTACTGCGTTACTGCTTTAATTAATTTGTGAACGATGTATAAATAAATGAAATGGAGCAACAACAGTACGTAAAATAATGGTATTGCAATAAGTATTATTATTTTGATACAGTACACGGTAAATAGGTCGCTTTAAAATATTTAGAGTTTCATAAATTGACGTGTAAACAATAAACAGATGACGGTAAATAAATTCTTGGTTTTGCAATCGTGACACGGAGCGTGTCGTTCGTTCATCGTCAATGACTGACAAAAATCCTCGATAAATAGAAGCGAGCGTTAAAAGCCGGTCAAACAAAGCCGGTTTTTGCCGTTAGAAACAAAATTTACACACCGTGCATTTTATTCTGTTATTTAAATCCCAATAAACTTCACGACCTCCTTTCTTTCTCTTCGTTACTGTATTATATTAATGTTCATTAATGGCGTTAGACTCGCGCGTGAATAAATTTCTGGAATCGCGTTCTATATTTCTCTTTGATAATGTAAAGCGCGTAACGTTTGAAAGTTTTACAATGGTGGAACGATTCTGTATAACGCACTTATATATAAATTTTGTAGGGAAAAAAATGAGTTGTCTGCTTTTACCACAAATCTGCGTGTTTATTTTCGAATTATTATCGCGATGAAACAAAGCGATACAGAGATTTTAATCGTGCGTATGTTTATTACTATCTTTTTAATAAAGAAACATTCCCCACGATTACATTGATTTATTTTCCTTTATTAGCGTATACATATCTTCAGTTATTGTGCGTATCCATTGTATCGTGATTTATATTGCGGTATAAAACTTAATAAACAATTATGCTCATGTATTTGTCGCAAAGGGACGTACGTTTTAGTTGTTTTATACAATATTCCTTTCAAAGATACGCACGACAATTTTAGACACATCCTAATAATTTCTTTATGTTGATCGTAAGTATTGCAAATGTTTCGAATCACTGCATTAAAGCAATATTGTATTTGAAAATTTGGTGCTTCGAAGCAACCAACTATCGGCATTTCGACATATTAGCCGTTGGCATCAATTGATGTTAAAAGGTGGTTCTGTTGGTTTAACCTGAATTTAATTCTTACAGAATCATTTTACATATAATACCCATTTATTATTTACGCTATAGTCTAATATATCCATTATAACATATTTGTATGATAAACACTATCCACAGAATGTGTCAATATCATATTAACTTCATCATTTTCTTAAATAGCTAAATTCTCATATTTCTATTTCAAAATAATTGTTATATAAAATGCATAGAATTGTGAGATAGTACTTATTACTCATTTCAAATCATTTTATCATTTTATTTTGACCTTAAAATATAATAAATGAATATATCATGATTACAAAATATTTCTTGACTAATTAAGATAAATCACGAAAGTATAACTAAATACTCCGATACTACAATATTTTTTCTTCGACGTAGCTCGTTTATCAATATGCTGCACTGTATGTAGATATTGTCACATGGTAATAAGCACTTCTCATATTGCTGCCCCAAAAGTTACATGTAAAGTCTGTGGGTTTTGATATGAGTATGTGATACGATTAATTAATTCCCCGAGAAAGTACAACAAATGCGGCGTATAACCAAACATTAATTTCTCAGGATCAATCTTACTGTCTTCCTCGTTCAACATGAAACATATTCCCTGAATGTTTTATGATATCAGTAATTAAGAAATAATGAACAATCTAGAACCTTAATAAACTCCATTATAAATTATAATAACACTTATTTACTAATTTAAGTTAAAAAATAAAAATAACTTATTTACTAACGAATAATAATAACACTTCATAAGTTTTTTTTTTTAACGATTTTGTCTCCAACTATAAAATGGATGGAGTAACGTTGACGCAATGATCAATCCACGTATCGATAGTTAACAGTTTGCACCACGGCAATGCGAAAAGAAAAGTTGGAAGAAAAAAGGTGCAGCTAAAGTTTCACGTCTAAATGCAATTAAGCCAATATAAAGTTGGTGGCTATGCCATGGGAGAGGTGGAAGCGCGTGTCTTGGTTCAAAGTAATCGACAAGCGAGGAGGTGTGGGCCCGATACCGCGGGGACAACTTTATAGAAGCTCAAGTGGCATAATCGAGTAAAATAGCCGGTGCCTAAGAGCAAATTAACAACTTTTTATGCGTTTAGTTCCCTGTTGACCTCCCATTTTGCTTAACGCTACGGAAGTTTCGTGAATTTAATCGTAGGTCATTATACGAGTGTGAAAACGACGTTCAAACTCAAACAGCGTGTACGTAAATGTGCTTATTCGTTGACAAACCGATGTCAGTTCAGATGAAGCGCTTTTTAAGCTTGTCTCGTTGAAAAATAAACGATTTTAATCGTTTCCTTTCGCAGCTATAGCAGCTATAAAGAACTTCGCTAGTTCGCGCGATTATTTCCCTCGGTTATTTTTCTGGTTTTCTAAATTCAATCGATCACGCGATGATTTTCGAGGAACTTTATTGAATACGACATCGATCCGCTAGTAGTTGGAATTTTATGAAGATTAAGTAGAAGGAAAATGAGCACATATTACGAGACGATCACGAAATTGCGATAAATCTTCGTTATAAACTTTTGGCTGAGTTCATCTCGCTAATGAAGGGTCATTATCCGGTGGATTCATCTGGCGAAATTAAATTTTCATAATTGAAGGTATATTAAGGGTCAGAAAAAGCGGCGGAAAAGAATTTTACTCGGTAAACAAGTAAAATATTTAAGTGAATAATATGTACTTTTATTTATACGGATCGTTATTACGCGAATGGTAGTAAATGCTAAAATGAGTATTCCAATTTTTTTTCGGCTTTCAAATATTACGTTCTTATCGTTTTTGCATTATTACGAACTAACAATTAATTCAACATTTAACATCGTAGAATACTTGTTTGTTTATCTTAGTTTAACGCAGGAAAGTTAATAAGATACAGCTAACAGCGTATATAATCTTTTTTAAATGTAATTTCGATTAACAAATTCAACTTTGTCGGTCAATATGTCTATATTTATTTTCCTCGATCTACATAATGAATTTTAATTATACATCGTTCTTTCATTCTATGCATAATAAATTTTTATCACTTTAAAGAGTTATTTGAAATTAAAAAAGTTACTACAACTTCATTCTGAAGCTCGAAATAACAAGTGTTACGAATGATTTTACCTGTACGTTTATTAATTACGGAACTCATTATCCGGAAATAATTAATACAGAAAACTTAATTATGAAAAACACTGAGATGTAACTGCAGCGTGATTAAATTGCCTGTATTGATGTTAACAGAAGACAGGAACAAATGTTTTGTCAGCGTATGCGCTACTCTATTTCAAATCGTTCGATTTCGCTCGCTCGATCTGAATATCCAATACCGAAAACGAATCCGTAACACGTCGTTCGATGAATAATACACCTCTATAAATGAGACTATAAACGGCCACGGCGCTATTTAAATAACGGGGACTTAAATAATTTCCTTCTGATGCGAAATTCATATCTAACGAACCGTAAAATATCGCTCCATCTGCGATTATTTCCGTAAGTAATATTTACCATTTTTCTACCATTTCCTTGGCAAGTTTTCTTGTTGAAAATAAATTGCGATTGATCATTCTAGTTATTTTATATAAAATTACCAGCGAAATCAATTACCAGCTGGTTCCGCTACGGTATAAAGTAAAGTTGTTAGATTATCGAGAAATTGCTTTATTAATGCAGGTTACTTCCTTCTCAGTTGCATAATAATCGCAGCAAATTTAATATCTCGCTCACCTTCTCTCTGTCAAAGATCAAATGCATGACAAGTTCCAGGTTCGTACCAAGGATTTTCATTATACCAAAGTGCCACTCTTAACACATTATTTAGTATAACACATAGTTATTAACACATTATTGGTCCAGTACTTGCCATTGGAAGATGGAAAAGAAACATCTCGATGATATGTTTACTCTCCAGTTCTATCTGAATATAGTAGCTTACACGGTATAATGTAATGTTGAATTAAAAAATGGATACAATTCAAATCTATAATTTAAGTCGTAAGATTTTACAAATATATTTGCCAGAATCAATATATCCATTGGTACCATGATTTTCCTTAGGAACTGAATCAACGTTAAAATATCTACTTCATGCTGTTACTGTGATTTCAGAATGACCAAAGAGAGAAGAGATTTTAGCAACAAAATATTACAATCGTTTAAAGTAAAAGGACATTAAACAACAAATATTATGATGCAATAAGAAGGACTTCTAGTACCAAAATGCATTTTCCAAGAAAAGCAGCGTAAGGACACTAGAAAATCACAACAATTAGGACAATAAGGACACTAGAATGGATCACAACAATTTGAAAAAGAATTATTAAATAGGAAACACTAGTAGTGCAAAAATTGTACAAAACTGCAGAGTTGGAAAACTTAATCCAAATTTGGAAAAATCATTAAACGAACGATATGCAGCGACGTAGAGATTCGTTTTAATTCGAGAGCAATCTTATTAAGACTGACAAGTACGCAGGTGAAATTTGCGGCCAGTGTTGGCAAGGGATGCGACCAAATCTAATTTATACAACGGTGTATAGGACCCGTTGGGCTCTCTCAATCTTTGGGTGCGGTTTGCTAGATTACAAATCGTTCCGGTTGGCGATGCAGGCAGCCGGTGGTCCTCGCTAGACACGGACAACGTTAAGGTTTACGCTTGGCACAGAAACGCAGCGAGCACCCGGAAGGAAGGCGGTCCGTGAGTCGCAAAATGGCGTCAGACGAATGCCCCCATTAATTAGCAGCTACCTTACCGCTCCTTCTCATACCTCTATCATTCATTTGAGTTATTCTTGTTTCCTGCGACTTATCTTTTCCTTCGAGCCTCGAATCACGTCTTATTTCCCGGACGAAGAATCTGCAAAGCATAGCGGCTATCGCGTTCAGGAAACGTCTGGGTATAACGTATAGTTCGCCAGAAGTTATTGTAAATTAAGATTTTCTTTATCCAGGACTCTGTTGGACAATAATTTACTAACGAGTAATTACAATAAGTTGACAAGTGACTAATCGTATAGTTATAAACTTCTGTTGCATAATTTTATAATTCTACGTCGAATAGAAGAATCAGCTAAGTTGCAAAATTGTAAAAGTGACTCGAGAACTTTATTATTATGCAATAAAATTTATTAGGATTGACAACTGATCAAATTTCTCTAATAATATTAATTCAATTACGCAAGAAGATCCAGATAATTAATACTCTTGTTGAAACAGGAAGACATGTTATATGAAACTGATATCGGACAATATGTAGACATGTTGTAATCGCTATAATCGCTTGTGAAAGCTAATGAATTTCTTGTGAATGTCGCTTCAAAATCGTGTTATTTAACATAAAGCACTTGTTTGATGTTGTTTCACACCCTACATATTGTAGTTAAACGCGTTGTCAGGCAAATGGAAGATTCTTGCGGAAGACTCTCTTACGCATTGGCATAACGTTACCAACATCAATACGGCTAATATCGCAATTTTCTTGTCTCGTTGAATATTCTATTTAACAGCGTACATCCCATGGGATTCTACTCTTCAATAACTTCTTATTGTGTGCCAATTTCGCACGCCAATCTTGTATGTGATTTACAGATAATGAATTATTACGAACGTCTATCACATCGAGAAAGTGTCGTTTAGCGGAATATCTAGGGTTAATAATAAATTTTTTATGATTTATGTAAATCTTAAAGTAAGAAAGAAGAGCAAGAAAAAAACTAACATGCATTTCTCAAAGTTGTTTTTTGGACGCTTTAATATCCTTTTTCAATAAAAATTTAATAGAAAATTTATTAGAAATACGTGCAAATTTTGTATCTTTTCACTTGTTAATAAACAAAATCGAATTATTCGTTTAATAGATGAATCAACATTTTCCAGAATACAGCGAATGCCTCCATAAATATTTTTCCTCTTATTTGTTTTAAAAAACGTTGAGATATTTGAACTTCCATGGAAAACATATGTCATGTTTATTCAAATTCATTTGCATAAAAGGTTTAATACCGAGCTAACACGCATGCCCAAAATTGCGATATGTTTTATATTTGGTTGCACGAATATTTACAGCTGTCGCATTTTTATAGACTTTTAAACGTCCCTTACTATATTCATATAATGTGTGGTAAATCGCGGACTACATATGGTAGATCAGCGTTCATGCGCATCTGGTCTTTCGATCACTCGTCGGATCGCTATAAAATACCCACGGCCGTACGAAATTGCTCGCGGCTTTAATGAGATTATTTTATAATAAATTTCCATAACACTCGCGGTAGTGGCCCGCTAGCCACATGTTAGACAATATTATTACGTAAACCTTCGGGATGGTTCGTATCTAATTACCTTGTTTATTTAATAAACCGTTGTTTCTGTCTGTCTTGCCAAGAATCAAAGATCGTTACCTTTTGTATTACAAAAGGTATTAATTTTCTTCTGAAACTTCTGTACAGCCTGTGACCTTCGTTCTCTCACTCTTTCTTTTTTCGAGTCTCTTCGTACTCTTTCGTAGACGTCACCGAGTAAATTGAAAAATTTAATAAGACAATCTTACGCCCTCCCATCCTCTTATCGTCATTTCCTCTTCGTTCTGTACCGTGCGACTCTTTGAAATTAATTAATTACACGTAATTCAATTCCTCATGTTCCTCTGTCGAGTTCATCGAAATCGTGGCGCGATCTAATTACCCGGGAACGTCGATATCGGTCGATTATTCGCTGTGACGATTTTCGACGCAACGCCGTGGCGAACATCTCCCCCGGGTTTGGGTGAGAAAACAAGAGAGCAGAGGCAATGATAAACGGGACGTGTAGAGTCACGAACCCGGTACGGGCAAACGATAATTCTCGGTCGTCAGCGAATCGGTAATTAAAACCAAATCACGGTTGTGGAGTAGAGCGTTTACGTAGAATGAATACTTCATTTTCTGTTCCTAACGCCGATTTTGATACTTGTACATAATATCGCGAGAAACTTTTTTCAAACTTCTACCGCTTCGCCGAAATCGTTCGCGCCACTATTTAATTACCAACTACCCGATGACTCGTGCCGATGAAATTTTCGACTCGCGTTGACCCACGTGTTTCTGTCGCACACGCACTACCTACCTCCATCACCTATACTTCACCCCGTATATATATCCATCGACGAAGTATTTTTTTTGTTCGGTCACGTACCGAATTACATTTTTATTCTTCATGGGTCCGCGTTTGACGACGCGTCACGTTCGTCATCCAAATCCCATCCCCTAGGTCTGTATGTACACGGTCGCGTCTCCTTTGCCCACACATAGCAATAATTCTTCGATGGATCATCCTGCCGGACTATTAATTCGTGCCAGATTCGCTTTGATCTATTACGGTGCACGATCACAGGCGCATTGTCGTGGTGGGTTGCACGCGCGATGGCTCGCCGCGCACCGGTACTGCCGAAGATATCGGAATTCCTGCGGTCGATCGTTCCGATAAAATTAATACCGCCATCAAACGTAATGTAATTAAAATGTAAATTCAAGCGTGAATCATGATCCCAGCTATCTGTCTCTTTTCATCCATCGCTGAGCGTCAGTGTAGCAGGTTCAGTTATTGTTACGCGTTAACGATGGATCGACGTCCTGCCTCGAATCGAGCCGTTTCGTTCGATGTACCCTTGACGAAAGTATTGCAAAAGGGTTCGATGTTTAATGAGTCGTGAATTAATGGACGAATTAAAATTACGACCTCGTCACGCCTTTGAAATGCCAGTTAGAAAAGAAGGAAAAGAATCGGTCGATTTAGCTTGTTTCCTCTTTTCTCGAATAAGCGTCGTGTTGTAACGAAGCTATTCTAAGGATAGATGGCTATTCAATTTTAATCTGTATAGAGTGGCTTATAAATTGTAGCAGAAAGGTGCGATTCTTTAAAACAATTCTATTCTCGTTTGAAGGATATCAATTTTAAATAAATGTCGATCAATTGAACCCAATTCAGTCTAGAGTAATGACTTAATGAACCTTGTTCTGCATATACGTACTGGAAATCTCTATTTCATTTTCGTTTAATTATTCCATTCGTTGATTATACACTATCTATTCGTATTGACTATTATCCATCGCATTGGTTTACCAATATCAGAGTTGCACGTATAAATACTTATATTTCCAATATTATGTTATATTTTCAAACTAAATTACCTATGAAACGAATCGCAATTCCAAAAACGTGGTTATTTTGCTATAAAGAATCACACACTCCGCTGGATGATAACGCACTTTACAAAATACATATAACCTGTATGTCGCTTTTTAATCAAATTCTTTTGAAAATGCACAGGATGAAAAACTTCATTGGCAGACCTTTTCTTTCGAAATCTGATATAGAGAATGAAACCGCAAACCAGAGCCGGTATAATCGTGACGAGACAGGAAAAAATGCAAGTAGCGTTCGCATGTAGCCACGACGTGTTTGCATTTCGAGCGGACGGGTCTCTAATAATTGGCGCGTGTTCGTTGAAAATATGGCGATAGTTAACGTGTCGTCATTTGTGCGAGTATTATTTTGATTCTGATCCGCTCGTGTCGTCGCTATTTGTTTTTACAAAAATGCGCACGGCACGATGTTCCGCGAGCGGTTTAATGTTTCGTTTTCTAGGGAATTTATGAAGCGAAACAATTTATTCATACGTCGTCCGCCGCGGCACAACAATTGAAATTACTTTATTTCGCGTGTAAACCGACGAATTTAAATATGTATGCTGATTTCCGCTACTTTTGCACGAAACCGTATCGTATCCAGGAAATAGCTGGAATGCTTTTATAGGGTACCTTTATAACAACTGTCGTACGAAGGTAACAAAAACGAAACACGAGTTACCTCTTTGTTAATGCGTTCTCGTCGTTTACGAATCCATAACGGGAATCTTTGAGAATATTGAAATTTGATTCTCGCGAAGATATTACATGTTTTAACGATTCCATTTTCTATAGAATAATGTCTGAAGATTACAAGAAAAAGATATGAGAAGTATATTTTTGTAGATTTTCTGATGTTTACGCAATTTATGACTAAAGAATAGTATTTTAATATGACATAATTAAATATATACTGTATATTTTACTTTAATATGACACAGTTGAAAGTTAAAACAAGTTGTTAAATCCGAAGATTAATCCTTTTGAAAGTAGCTTACAATTTGATGAAGCTCTGTAAAAAACAAAGAACAATCTCGATAACATGGGATTAATTGAGAGTGTATTGCTAACTATTATTTAATTTTGAAACTATTTCCCTGTAAAAAATGAAAAATACGATTCATCCTGTTCTTCTCTTGTAGTCTTCGTTCATGCTTGTATAATTTACACAAACCTATCGCGAAACTGATCACGATGAGGATAATAAAAAAACTGGATGCAGAAATGATTCAATCACGAGCGGTATTGATTAAAATGAACAAATACGTGCACTTCGGTTTCATTCTTCGATAAAATATATAGCAAACGTTGGCAGATTGAATTAAAATATAAAGGTATAGGACATTTATAAATGTTGTTTTCTCTTTTTCCGTTTGCTTTTAATTTCAGTCTGCAATATAATCACATAAAGCGATCGTGACTGTTTTATTTAAATCTGATGTTTGGCCAATAAGAATACAGTAACACGGTTGATGGATGGCTACTGTATCAAAACTCACTTGTTTGTCGAAAAGTTACATACGAGCCGTTATTCTTTTTTTAACCGCTCATTCAATTTTTACGCATTGTTTCGGATAGCTCGATGGTATCGGATCGTCTGAATGGAACGCTATCGCCGATATATCGCTAAGTCATGTTCGAACGAAATGCCAGCGGGGCGAAACAACGAAGTTTAAAGAGTGAAAGAAAAATGAAATGGTCAACGAACCTCAACGAAGTTAGTTGACGTGGAGTTATACGGAAAATTTTGGTACTCTTACTCCACAGAAATTGCAGTCCTGGCGAAACTATTGCAAGTATTAAAGTTGCCAGCAACTAATTAATACTTTGCTGACCAGTATATTACATTGACCTAATTAATTATCCGGACTTCGGTACGCGTGAAATTATAATTAATAATATCCATTGATTCACCATTACGTATATATTGTTCCTTTAATAACGTTATCGTGCTAACGGCGTGCAACGAATTGACTCGTTGCGGCTACCTGCATAAGAGAAATAACCGATAACTGTTTTAGATAACCGCTGATTAAAACTATTGTATAAAATCATAAACGATAAATTAACTATCCCAGCGATATTGTATCGTTTACAAAAAATAGATATACACAAAGGGCTATAAACTTCATGTAAACGCTAACTTTATGGGCCGGTGAAGATCGAAAAAAGTACACACATGCGGAAACACGCTTTGTCAATTTAATTATTTATATCTGTTAAAGCTTCGTTGATAGCTATTACTTTTTATCATCGGCGATCGATCGAATGAAATGTTTTCAGAGGGAGAGTGTAACGACGAAGACGATCACTAAAGAAGGGGGAAGCTTGAAACATTTATCTTACATAGGGTGTATCGGTAAACTCGTTAACTCGGCTAGTTTCTTTGAAGCTAGGAAAGAGCGCTAGCCAGGCAGGTGAATGACAGTCGGTCCAGTTTATCGCGAATTCCCAGCGCTCGACCTTTTCCTTAAACCTTCGCGTGCAACGATAATTAAAGGTGCTGGTGGACGCAAAACAGTGAAATTGAGCCTGGCCACGTGGCGGCAGGAAATACATGCTTAACAGCCGTATATAATGGATGCATCGTGGGCCACGAGTGATTTCGTGTTACGGAGATTGATTGCTTTCGAAAGAGTCGTTAATGATTATTCCTTCCGCCGCGATTACCATACATCTTCGATACAATGAGCTGGAAATCTTGCCTTGCCACTCATTACTTCCTTCCATGCCTTCCTCTTAGCCCGTCGTACACATAGGGTGTTAATAAATTATAGGTAAGGAAATTGATGAGTTGGCGTAGATCATTGAGAAATATAATCACAAGCCTCGGAGTTATTGTACTGGAAATAATATGAGAAAAAATTCGTCGCTATTTCATCCGCGGTATTTTTAACTTGATATCGATTTATTAAACGAGCTGTTCAACAGAATTTAAAATCGCTATCTTGATTATATTGGCAAAACCCGAAATCAAGCTGAAAATGTATATAGAAGTTGCAAGACGTTTCTTGCAAAACATACACTTACTACAAATTAGTATAAAGTATGAAGCATAATCTTAAATAATAATTAGTGCTAAGGACGATATCTCTAAATATTAGAAAGCTTAAATGATATAATGAATAAGCGACTGTTCAAATAAATATCTTTTAGTAGATATATATATGTACATTTTCAGATTAGTTTCAGAGCCAATATGTGTAATTATGATGATCGTGTCCCATCACCGCTCTAACGGAATTTCAGAATGTTTTGTATAATATCGAAAAATCTATGAATGTTTCTATAAATTAGCATCTGGTAATATCGTTTAATTGCAGAACAACGCGATGCTCCTTCGTTTCGTAAGCATGATTACACCGCGGCGCCGGTTTTAATCTTTCCGCGCTTAATCCGTTTCAAAATAGGATCGTCGATGATTCACATGCCGGTTGATCGCGAACAGTTCGACAATGAAGCAATTACAGTTAAGCGATCATCCCTATTGTCAAGTATCAGGAAACATTTTGAATGACTCTGTTGTTACAACGAGATAATGCCTAGTTCCATACAGAGTAGAGGCAACTTTACTCATTGTTCGTGTCATCGATCGGTCTGGTATCGGACATTTAACGAATACATATGTATCGAAGCTACCGATGTTTCTATTACACCGTCAGCCAGTGAGAGAATGCGAGGGAGAAAAGGGATTATCGTGGTTTCGATGAAACCTATCCGTTGCATGCGAGTTCACGTAAACTTTACCGGAACCGAGTCCACCTCCGCTAAGCGGATCTGTGTTTATGGATCATTTTTCCCGCTACGAGAGCAACTTGGCAATTCGTGCACTCGCAATAACACCATTGCAAATATTTTTTAACCATCCGTGGCGCGCTTGCAACTCGCTTTATCTTTGTCAAGAAGTTTCACTAGAAAGCTGAAAAATGTTCCCGCCTGAATATTATTGGAGACAGGATTATTTCGGAAAATGTACGTGTTTATTTTCTACATCGACAAGTTCCGGACCCAATGACTTTTCCCTTTGTGGAAGCTTTCAAATAATATCAGTTTCTCTTTTAGCAAACGGTGGGAAACATCCGATGTGACAATATTTTATGAAAAACAAAGTTACATTCAAATAGTCGAATATCAACAGAATATACATATTGTGAAATACTCCACTGTGTTATATGCTTGGCTAGCAAATTATCGAAATGGCAATTCACTTCAAATATATAAAATTTATTAATCGATTACATAAGGTACATGATATTAATTATAGGTAAAACACATCCGCTTTTAAATATAACATTAGTTTAATGCGTTTTGCTTCAATACGTTTAATACTCTGGAACATATCAAAACCCATAAGTCGTCTAATATTTATACAATCTACTGTACCATCTTGGAACATCTTCGTACACACGTAGTATTCAAGACAGAGGGTTAATAATACTTCCGCGATGCGGAAATTCTTAGCACGTTTTATTAAGAGATAATGAACTCGGGTGAGATCGCTGGGAGGGGTTTATTAATTAACAGCAATAACAATACCGATACACCAGAGTGCGTGGGCGTTCCCTAATTTTGACATGGTTTGATACACTGTGCACCAACTGTGTGTTATAATAGTAGGCAACTACTTGCGCAAACACTTATGGTGATCCCGGAGTGTACTGTTTGTTTAGTTACATTCCCGTACACGTTACTGGTGCACGCGAACACGCCGAGGAGAGAGAAAGAGAGAAGGTTGCTTATGCCCGCATGTTTCCACGCTGAAAATACATACGCTTGATTATACCGAGCGTTAAACGTTACAAGCTACGGGCATAGTAATTGCGTCACACCATTACATTTAATTAAAAGTTTCGCTCGTAATACCACCGAAGAAATCCGATTGTTCGAAGCTTGCTTAATATAACTAGCAGGGAGAGGGAAGGAGAGGGAAGGAGAGAGAGAGAGAGAGAGAGAGAAAGAGAGAAAACCAGGACGAGCACGAAGAATCTCGTTCTCTCCCCGCGTTCCATGGCATGTTACAATTAAGCTCGCGTAAGCGTCCCGCCCTTGTCGCCACACTTCCTTTAACGAGGAAATTGTACCGAATGGAAAAATCGTCAGAAGAAATCTGCTTTCCGACACTCATCCTGGACCTACCTAACACGATCCCCGACTGACTTCCTCCGACTTGGAGGAGCTCGTTAAATCGAACTAGGTCGTGAAAACAGCTCTTTGAGGATAGAAACGAGGACGGGACGACAGACTCGCGTCATCATTTTACATCCATGGCTAGATACCGTGGACGTTTCTAATCCTTCAGACTGATGTCGTAGCAGTTTCGAGGCTTTGCGCGTTTGCGAACGATATCCAGTTCGGTTAGAGTTAGACCATCGCATGCATTGATCTTTCACGTAATAAAACGACTGGTTTTTAAATCATTTGAATTTAGATAATCGAAGGATGTGGAGAAGGGATTATTGCGACGGATAATACATAGACAGAGGGAAACATTTAAACTGTGTGGAGTTTCGCGTAATAGATAATAAAACACGAAAAAGAACGGTATGCTTCGGCTGGGATCTTCTCGTTTAGTGCTCTCTAGGAGTATCGTAGGCGAGAAAATCCACCATTAATAGTCGTAACTATAGCTCCGTCCTTTCCACGTTTTTCTAATTAGTGCGATAACGTACATGGAACAACAAAATCTCATTTTCTTGCGCCCTCTTTCGCAAGGCTAATTAAAATTTTTGTTTACACTGGCTGTGGTCGCTTGATGCGTCGCATTGTTGATAACGCTAATCGCGTAACTCTATAATATTCTCCAGTCTCAAGGAAAAAATTGTAACCATGGTGAAACAAACACGGTACGCGTGGACTGGCTGGAATTTATTAATGAGATTCGTTAATAAATAAAGTGGCAATTCGAGGCGCAGTCTGAAAACGTAGTCCTCCCTTTCTGGTTATGTAATATTAATCCATTATATTTATGAGTTTAAATATTGTATGACCGTAAATAAATCAAATGTTAAATGCAGTTCCGCACGCAATCGGTTCCACTATTTATGCGACGTATCTATTGTTTCTGCGGCTTCTGTGTTTATCGTGTGACAAATATTCACTAACAAGAAAAATAGAAATCATAAATCCAACGTTAAGAAGAGCATCGCTTTAAAACGAACCTACATTAACGAAAATTCACGTAATAGCGTAGTAAAAACGAGTTTCAACTGGGAAACTCTACGTATCGTCATAAAGTTACATTTATTCATCGATTACGGTCTCTGGAATTCGAATTCTGTGGTTAATGCAAAGCCACGGTTTCAGATTAAAACAGGGAAACTGGGGTAGCGTCTTTTAATTAAATCTTCCGACGAATCACCTGCAACGAGTCGGGTCTGGCAGCCTCGCATTTGAATCGCTCGTCGATGGAACTAGCGGTGTTGCGAACGTTCATGATGATGAAGGCTACAGCGAAAGAAATGAAAACTCATCGAGTAAAGACGTGCCGTGCGAAGATCGAAAAAGGATGAGTCACCATGCGCGGCTGTAAGCTATGGCACGAGAAAGGTGGCGAGCAGAAGGTCATGGTACCGCTGCTTGTCGTTGACCTTTTTCCCTACCCTTCGCTCGATTGGTTCGTCGCTTGTTCCTTGCTTCTTCCGCGTTGTATCAACGTTGTCTCTACGTATAAAATATCTATAACGTCGATTACATAGTCGCAAGAACGAAATTGGCGTAAACGTCGATGTCATTGTGCCGTCATCAAGAAGATATTACTAGTTGTTTCGCTAATCTTAGATCGTAATAAAGATTGTGGTTATTAACGCTGAGAATGAAAACAAAAAGCAATACATACTTCCTATTGCTAAGAGAATATTCTTTAATCCAGTCATTCAAACAGGGAGAGATGTCGATAAAGGACGATTGGCAAAAAATTAAGGGAGACGCGAAAGAAAACACTCCGGAAGGACTTATCGGCCCTTCCACGTAAAAAGTATACTCCATAGCTTCGAATGATTTCGATTCATCGCGTTTCTAGTGCTCGTACAGCCATCATTTGAAACGGAACGTTAAACTCTGTTCTACAAAGCGAATTATTTACCCCTCGTTATTGGAATGACCTTGTTACTTTCGTTTCTAGTTCAAAGCATCTGTTATCTTTTTCCTCTAGTCTCCTTGCTATTGCTGTTAATTTTCGTAAACGAAACGTCAAACGAGCTTACGTCAGACTCGACGCGATCTAATTAAGTTAGCCAATTCTATTTCCTATAACATATTTTGTGTTGCCACCGCCAGTAAAGATTGTTTCGTCGCTTTCAACCAGATTAACAACGGGTGCAGTTAAATAAATAATTATCACGGAGCTATTTTGCAACGGTTAATGTTTCAAGACTTCCGCCAGGAAATGAGACACCTTCCGTGTCCAAACGCGATGTAACGCAATTTTCTACGTTTGTTTTATCGCGATGGCTGCCACCGCGTCGAGAAATTTCATGTCACTTGGTGCGCCTGGTGAATCGATACGGAAGAAAAATAAAGACAAGAGGAGGAACTCACGAAAACTCACAAACTTCTGCACCGTCTTCGACGCGTCGGCGACGATTTAGCCGCGCTTCGTAATATTATATTCAGCTTGACGGCGTCACGCAAGTGCTTTAACGTTTAGCAAGCTTCATAATTTACACGGAAAGTTGTTACAGCACAAAAGACAATCCACGAAACATGATACGACCATCGAAATGTAGCTGGCAGCTGGTAACGAGTAACTTTATATTCGAACAATTTTCAACTCGTTACCTTGTTACTAATGATGCGAATGTTTTTGTGAAACGAGTGAAGAAAAGAAGATAAAGTATAGCAAAATATACAAAGGAAAAAGAAAGGCAGACAAAGAGGGGAAACTTTTCCACCGCTACAACAGCAAGCGTATGTATTTTCCGGCAGCGTAGTTGTTACTTATTGTTATAATATACAATTACCAATGCATAGTTTTACGACCGAGTGAAACTTTGATATCTCTTGCCTTGAAAAAGATTGTACGTGTAGTTTCTTTTAGGAGTTTTTCTACATTCCCGCGTCCTAAGAGGACTGACAGATATGATACATGTAGGCACATATTTTTAGGCAGATCTTAGAATGAAATAGGAAATAGAGCGTATTTCGTATAGTATACGCATCTTAGGTATGATATTCTAGCATCGTAAAAGTTTTAGAAGACATATGGGTTACATGTTTAATACTACATGAAAAGAGGAGAAAACTATATTGTACTATACGTTTAATAACAGCAACTTTATATCTATACTGTACATATAGCATGTGTAATAAAAGCATTCTGTGACAATAGATAAGTCGAACCATATACAATGTTTCTTCTCTTTCTCCCTACTGTGTTGAAGCTCTTCAGACTCTTATCTCTTTCTCTCGAAATACATACATATAGACATCAAACACAAGCATTTTGACGGTGCACTACAGACACACCAGCGAGATGTCAGAACACTCCTTCGTTCCCGTGGAAACGCAGCAAATCACTCTACATTTTGCCTTGCGAACTTTCGTCCCCATCCCAAACAGTGGCGTAATATCAAACAGTTTGGACAACGCGGCGGTCGAAAATAAAGCAAAATCCGAACCATTACTCGTTCGTCCTCGTTGTGTCTCGAAGATTTTTGTACACCAGGGAAAAAGGTGGACTTCCTGGGAACGCTTGGATTCCATTTGGTAGGCAAATTCACGGCAACTCCGTAGTCAAACATCGAGACACGTAGGAGTACTGCTGCGTGCACGCGCCGACGAAAGGTACGTGAAATCCAATGGTTCCAGCTATTTATGTAAACGACAGTTTCCCCGGAGAGCATAGAAGGCGTACGTTTGCTTATATTTCCGGCATTTTGTGAACATTAAGGTGGCATTCAAGTGACGTATTCGCAACTTTTCCTCTGTGGCGGGTGCGCATCTCCTTCTTTTCTTGGGTAACAGCGTGAGCAGCGTGTACGATGCTTCACGTTCGTGGTGTTTTTCTTTATTTCCCTGTTTCGGCCTTTCTTCCGGTCGCCATCGTGCCTTCCTTGTTTCTTTCACGGAGTCTTCGTACGGCGGAATGGAACGCGTCCTGGAACGCGCTCCCAGCGTCGCAATAATTTACCGTTCCCCGTTTTCTGGCCAAGTAATTCCCGCGAAGATTGTCGCGTCTGTTAACTATTACCGCGCGCCGGCCCTCCTTCGTTTCCATCTTTGAATTTCTATTGTTCCTCGAACCGTTGCCGCATTGTTAAGAATAATTCTGGTTAAACGGAAACGAAAACGGAAGATTTCACGGCATCGTGGCACAGAAGAAAACGGCTGAATCCTTTCGAGAAGTATTCACGCAAAAGAAAAATTAATTAACGGTCTGGTAGAAATGGCTTCTTTGTTGATGGAGTAAATTTATTCATCAGTTATTTAAGACAGGCAGGAACGGTCAGTACGAAACAATCGAACAATTTAACCGGACGATTTAAAAGGAACATTCCGGAAATATTTTAGGATAGTGTCGAATAATTTAAACGTCGTAGAATCGAAATTCGTGATGTACCTCTCTCGTTGATCAGAGCTGTATCATAAATACTGCAAATTCGATTTTCAATTATGAAAATGTCGCTTAACTTTAACGTCCACAGGATGTCTTATTCAAGAGTGTAACTATTTTGCTTCGTTATTCGGCCGTGAATGAATAACCACGTTGTGAAAATTCAATTCCCTGTGATTTCGTGAAAGTTGCCAAAGAAATTTATTATAGAGAAATTGGATTAGATTAACTGTAGTTTGCATCCCGTTATTATGTAAATGCAATTCTTTTAAATGGAACAATAGAGTATGAACAGTATGGATCTAATTATTTCTCTGAATGACGAAAATACCAAATATTCGACCTTTTAAAGGTATGACAAAAATGTAAAGTACGTTGCGGATAACATTTGTGCTCGAAACACAGAGCGCGTTGCATTTAAAAGCAAAATAGGTCAAAGAAATTTGCAGCCTTATTAATTCTCGTTCTAAAAAAGAAAGGAGACAGTTGTCCTATGTTGAAAACAAAAGGGCAGGAAATTTCTTTCAAAGGACAAATTACAAAGAACGATTTCATAAATTCTAGAAGAAAATCACGGGCCAGCGAGTATATAATATTTATAACTGGTATCGAGCGTTGTGAAATTAAATTGTCCCTTCGCGATGAGATTGCTACAAAAGCTACGAACTTTCGAGCACAGGAAATGAAGTCGTTGCTAAAAGCGAAATTTCCTTTTAAATCGTTCTTTTCTTTCGACGAACACGTGTTCGACAAGAACAGTAAAAATGCATATTTGTGAAAATAATCGTTGTAGGTAGGGCGCGTGGGCATCGGTTTAAATTACGACGTGGCGGGTCGGAGGACCATGACAACTGGTTCACTCGGGAACGAAACGCAAAAACGATGTTTCGCCCCCGCAGGAATAGCCGATCAATCGTGCAAACCGGGGTGTACACGCTGCATCGATGACAGGCGTCATTTGCAATGCTATTACTTTGGTCTTACCTGCAACAAT
The DNA here is from genome assembly GCF_051014615.1 of Bombus vancouverensis nearcticus. Lineage (NCBI taxonomy): Eukaryota > Metazoa > Arthropoda > Insecta > Hymenoptera > Apidae > Bombus > Bombus vancouverensis. The sequence continues at coordinate 2,952,343 of NC_134920.1, forward strand.
GGGTAATTTGAATGTATTAATTCGGCGTTGACACGGCAACGTTCATTGTTCAGTTTAGACAGCGAGTAAAGACCGTGAGCACGTGTGGGTACGGTCCAAGTGACAACGAATACCACGACCGAGTACCAGACAGAGGGATAGAGAGTAGGAAAACGATGACAGAGAGGGACAAAGAGGGAGGAAGGGGATAGAGGAGAGACCGTGTAAATGCATGTATATTGCTTCATGAATGCGCGCACGATGAGCTTGTAGTTAGCCGTCGTAGCGTCATTATTAGCGTAGCCGGCTTATACGTCGCGCGTCCAGAATCCGCTGTGACAAATGGCCTCCTGGCAGACAAAACGGCCCGAAAGCAATTTGCACTCGGTGTGCTCCATGGCGAAATTTCCACTGGACGACATGCTCGAAAAATGTTATACACGCAACCGACCAGGCTCCACGCCGTCCGACCCGATCTCGTTTCCATCGTCATCGTTTATTAACGAACGTTGCTTTCTGATGGGGAAATAAACGCTTGTTTTCTCGGCGGAATTAATCAACGACGAAATTATAGCTCGTAATGCATACTTGCCGGCAGAAGGCATCGCTACTGGAAGGATTTCCAAACCATCGTTAAATTCGCGGCGTCGACTGATCACATTTTTCAATGTTACGTTGCTAATAGCGTTCATTCCGATATTACATGGCGGAGCCACGGAGAGGATGTTAATGTTGCGTTAATTTATTTTCAATTCCCGACATGAAAGTTTCTCGGGTAATATCCCTGTAATTATATCACGAGCCCGTTTCGATGCTCGAATCGGCTAAAGGCCTACCGAGCCTTTATTTCGCGTCTAATTACTCCCTAGTTCGAGGCGAGAGGGTGAAAGACAACTAAAAGGGTGTTCCATGGGATCGATAGAGCAAACGAGACGTAAGAAAGGTGTATATGACAAACTTTGTGCCCGGCCAAGCCGTAAAACGTTGTTTTCTAACCGACGAAGGAAAAGAGATAAGCGGGAGAAGACTGCTATCTAAACGAACCGGAAGACTTTTACTTAGCCAGTTACTGTAAACGTTTGCCCTTACGTGCAACAAGTCACAATAAAATCTTACGGGATACAGATGAAGTTCCTCGATGAATCACACCCTTTATACATACATACATGACCACGAATGACGAATAAAATTAATCTCGCTGAAAGGATGACATTCCGACTGACTGGTTGGTTAGGGTGGAAAAAAGGTAAGGGACAGTCCGATGAAAATTGTCTCGAAGACGAATCTGTCAAGGAAAGCTGTCGTTTTCGGCTAGATCGTATCAGTGGATGCTGAGAAGAGAAAGGAAAGTTTTCTTAGTAACGCCCGAGAAATATTACCCTTTATCACATCCTGCTACGATCATTGCCGACCAATACATAGAAAGGGCTTTATTCTCGATCCCCTTTCAATCTCCTGATGGGACAATTTCCTTCGAAACGGCGAATGATCAGCCAATATCTATTTCTATACCTTTTTCTGGGACCCTCCCACTATCCGCCCGGTTCACCGATCGCCAACCTATTTCTATTAGCCATTTATGGTCGATGAGTTACTTTATGTAGTTCCATTGATCCTGTTGGCCGTTCGATTCTGTCGTATCAGAGTTCGGATAAAACGCCAGCCCATTGTTATCTTGTGGACTGCGTTAGGGGCGAGCCGGCTGCTGGACGCATCGAACCTAACACACAATCTAATCTACGGAAAGGAAGAAGTAAGTTTCGTCGTTCTGCGTCGGATGCGTGGAGAGGACCGTCGCGTACGAGATTGTTTTTCAGCTCGGGATAAACTCTATTTTTCACGTTTCTCCCACTACGCTCAGAGAAATTGATTTTGCCGAAGAAGGGGATGCTCGAATTCGATAAAACGCAATAGCAGATTCGGGCAGAATCGGACTATAATAATTACATCAGATAAAAAAAGAAAACAAAAACGTAAAAAATTCCCATCGGTCGAAAAGCTTAGTAGGAATAGAGGTGAAACAACGTGACCTTGAACCGCTGGGATGTGTAATTTCACGTCCCTCTTTGTTACTCTATCACGAGCACGTCTCATCCTAAACGTTTTCACCCTTATCTCGAGGCTGGTAAATAAACGAAAGCGAAGCGACACTAAATTTCCTACGGCTTCGCGTATCGGCAAAATCGGAGATTCAGGTCACGATAATCTTCAAGCCTGATACTGCTCGTACACGCTACTCTGATTCAGCAGTTACACCCTGACTGATGTTATTCCGTTACGATTTGCAGCAACGATCACAACCATAATCACGAACTCGACACGTGTGATGTAAAGCGCGGTATATGTAACACTGTGGTAGGGTCGTCTTTGCGAAACAACGAGCGAGGGCTACAGCCGTTATTTTTACGTCAGAATTCGCAAGGGGGCCTCGTGTTCGGGACAAAGCTGCGTACGACGTGGCAAACGAGCCGAGGATAATTCGGTCTCCGTTTGTCTCTGGATCAACCGAAGGAAAAGCCCACCCACCTCCGCATCCCTCTTCGAAACTCACGGGGACCTGTGTTTAACAGAACTCTTGCGGGAACTGGCGCCCTCCTTCGATTTCTTCCTCGCCAGTTCGAGACTCGTGACTGTCATGGAGATATTTTCGCGATATATTTTCCACGTTGCATGTTTGATTCAATCGGCTCATCGATTTTTCTTATTGTTTTGCACCTCGTTTCTCTCTTTTCCGTGGTATTTTTCTGGGATTTGTGATATCACGCAATCAAATTCTTTGGTTTAAAGGAGTTTGGCGTAGTTAGCTTTTAATATACGATGAATATGATCAGTTGAATCGTTATGTAGATGCATTAAATGCATCCGTACGTTGTATCTGGTATACTATTATATCTGAACATAATACATCCGAATATAACTGAATCATTATCTGATGAAGTAATTGCCACTACATGTGCAACTGCGTGCACAATTACAAACGAACCATTGATTATAGTAGATAGAAAGATATTGTTTAGCCCTGTGAAAATCGCGATTGATCCGATAGATACCTACGAGATCTTTCTAAATATTCTTAAGCAGGCACATTGTAAAGTGTCTTACTGATGAAGAGTAATTGTCATACATATTTTAATATTATAAAATTAAGCATTCTTCGTATTTTTATGTAATTTTTAATTTGAAAAAATGCCTGTAGCATAGATTAATGTATCCGCGTACTACGCAGGATTAATTATTTAGATTTAATTCGAGTTTAGCTGTCAACCATTTTATTCCGCGAAAGTGAAGTAGGTAGAGATAGACAACAGCGATTTGGTCGAAAGCATTACAATAGACGATCCAATCGGAATTATCGACGATTGTTACGAGTAGTCATTATCTATGACGTACATAATAGGGATTGAAATTTTCATTGGATAACAAAAGTAGAACGTTGCATAATAATGGAACAACAATGAAAGCGCGTGACTAGTTCGGGTCGGATTAGAAGCAAGGCGTATAATACTCAGTTACTTATTTAGAGTAAACCAATTAAATTTGCCGGTTTATCTAACTAATTGAAGCACAGTTAAGAGGCTAACGCAATTACGACAAATTGATTGTACTTGTCCGCGTAATTACCGGGCTCGGGCAATGTGAAAAAGGAATCATCGATCGTTTCATCCACGCGTTGATTATGATCCTTTCATTCATTAGCTCTCATAACGAGAAATTGAAGCGATAGCTCGTGTATTCGTAACGTGATCAAATGGTGTGATCGATTCGTTATTAAACTATAATGGCATAATTTAATCCTAAAGGGAAACGTTAGATTACATCATTCTTATGAAATAAAAAATCAGACACCATGTTAAATACAGCGTTTTTAATCGAGAATAATGTACAAAAAGGTTTCATTACAATTGCGTAAACGCGATGATCCTTGATTTCGTTAAGCTGTACGCGGTATTGAGTAAAAATCAATTTATTTCAGTGCATCTGATCGCCAACACGATGAGCAGGGCATTAAAATACATCGACGGTTTTTCATTCTTCTTCTCCCACTTCGTTGTTTTATTCGTTTCGTGTTAGAGTAAGCTGGGCTTCGCTGTGCAAATGTAGCGAACGCCTTATAGGGAAGAAGATAAATTGATGCGGTTACTCAAATCAAACGGTAGTATTCAGCCGTTGCGAGTTACTAAGCTGCACGGCGTTCACTGCAAACAGTGATTTATAATATTTAATGAAAGACGATGATCGCATCTGTGCACGGAGCTACTTAATATGGAAAGTAATTTGAGATGGTGAAACATTGCGATTTATGTAATACGTGTCATGTGGAAATATAGATCTCGAAGACTTGGCATTTGTTGGCCAAACATTTAATATTTGCGATACTTATATATGACAATATCGATGCAATGTCGAATCACTCTGACGAATACTCGTCAGAACACGCATCCATCGTAACTAAAGTTTGGAAAACGAAACTCAGTTTTCAACGTTAACATCCATTATCACATTCACTCGCAAACAAACAACAAAATAATTTGATTTTAGGAAATCAATCATCATGAATAATACGAACTCGGCGACAGAAGATAAAGCACGAGGAAACGTCCGAACGAGAAACGATGGAGAGTTTCGAAAGCGGTCTCGGCTTTTCAATTCTCGTTTACTCGGTCACCCAAAGCATCCTGCTTTTACCATCATTTTTAATTCAGGTTACCACGTTCAAGTTGCGAATGAATGTACCGAGGAACCCCGACCGTGCTTCCGCGTGTCGACCCCATTAACGACGTAGCGGTGGAAGCGAAAAAGCCCGGAATATTTTTAATTGGACCGCAAACTTTGTCGGTACTGGACTCTTGTTGCGAGTTTTCCTAGACAGACGAGACTGGTGCGGAAAAACGCTGAACTCAGAAATGGCGTCAACCATGCCTGAGTCTTGATCGTCGTCGATTTTTCTTTTCCTTTCTACCCTCTTCTTTATCTTTTTTTTACATTCTTCCTCGTACGCTACGGATAACTGGAGAATAAAGAGAGGAAGCGAGAAAGGATGAAATGGAAAAACGACCAAGTTGGAATCTTGTCAAGTACACGAACCAGATGTAACACGCATCAGATTTGAAGCTCGCTCATACGAGACACGAATTTGTGCTACAAGAGATCGTGCAGGAAACAACATACGCGTGCGCACCGTACGTGAGAGAAGCTGAAATTGGGAAGAACGAGAGGGATCGGTGTTCGAACGACCATGCTCGTGAATCTTGCACGAGGGATGCTACAGCAGCGGTGAAATCTGAAACGAGCGAGCGTTACATCGATTGCGTACACCCAAGCTGTCGTCGCGCGGCGGAAATTAAAAATTGAAGCGAACCTTATGCGCAAAATTAAGTGGCATTCGGCGTTTGACAAAGAATTCTGTCGATTGTTCTTTACCGAGAAAAAAATTGTTAAATTTGAACTACTAGCATGAAAATTTCGAATCGAATGATTCGTCGAGTTGAGATATTCTTGAATTTCATTGGTGCAAAAATTGCGACGTAACGAGGCGTTCTGATACGGAGAAGAATGATAACTCGAAGGGAGAAACATTTATCATTTCACCTGTGTTTCCGTGTTCTATAAGAAAAATGAATTTCCGCGCAATTTTCTGGGAAACATGCCACCGTCGTTGAAGGCTTCTAAATATTCAACATGTAAAACCTTACACAAAAAAGAAAAAACGAAACCGCTAAAACCCGAAGCATTTACAGGGAAACACGTAGAAGCTGGTTCGCTACTATACTGAATTCCACGAAAATTCACCGGCAGAGAATTAAATCGCGCATACGGCCACGGAAAAGAAAATATTTTTCCTTGATGCACGAAACACGCGCGATAAAGTTACGTTGTTTCCTTGCCGAGCTACTTTCAACCGGTCTTAAAAGCGTAACTCCTACGTTCCCTCCGCTCTCGTCTCTTTCCTCAGTGTCCTGGCTACAGTTGCAAATCTACTCGCAAGAAAGCACCTGCGAGGGAGAACGTAAATTAATTTAAAACGTACGATTAAGAGGTGAAAAAAAATCTCGCGTCGCAGCGACGCTCGCCGCTGTCTCGTAAATTTCGTGTATTGCAACACACGAATCGCGGCATGAAATTACGCTGTTCTCCGGCGGTCTCTGGCCTCTAAAGAGCTTCCACGAAAATTAGTCCAGTGTCCGCGTTAACGTGAATACGGTCATGTTTAAGCAAACGCAGGTATACACGTATGTATGTGCAGAATCCTTTGAGACAAGTCGGTTGTGTTCGTTTCGGCCCTCTGCTCCAATATTAAAACAAAGCCATGAAGTCGTCCTGGAGGGTTGATCCTGGATTGAGGCATCACTGGGGAGAAGTGAGAGAAGCGCGCTTGATCTTTATATGGACTCGTCACGGAATGTTTCATTCGTGCAAAAATAGGGTTGTGGTTAACTTGATTTCAACGTCAGTGAATGTCGCAATTAGACGCGCGTCACGTCGCGGCGAACGAAATCCTCAAAGCTTCGTTCGACTATTTCTCAATGACTGAACAATCGCTGCATGGATTTACGTAATAAATGTTAGGACATAAAGGAACAACCGGGTCGAGATCGTGCACGGTCATCAAACATATTATCCGTGTGGGGCGGTTCGCGACCGCGTCTCTTTGTCCTGCGGTTTGGTTGAGGTTTCACGCAGCAATTGAATAAATATTCATTAGCGTAATTAGTATGCGCGCGCGACGCACTATCCCGCGGACCAGCAGTGTGCCTTTAATTGCAGACTTCTCTGCCGTACTTTTTCGCTTCGTGGTTTATAATTTGCTGGCTCAGGGCTCGCGCACTTTGATGACGCGCGTATTTCGGAAGCCTGGCAAAAGCATCGCTAATTTCCCCGCTGGGATTGCAATTTAATAAAATAATCGAAATAACGTATCGATGATGCGTAACAGTCAATCGATCTCGCCAAAGTATTCGTTATTATACGATAGAAAAATGGAATAATAATCATGTGATAAGCGTTCGAAGTATGTTTATTCGTACTCAAAATTAGACAAACTAAGGCGCTTTAATATATTTGGTTCGCAACTGTGTATCTCATTTGGGGAGAACGTTTCTCGGTTTTCGAGGCGGGTATTCGCTTGGTGTTATAATTGCAGATACGCTGAACAGGATTTCTGTTGTACAGATCCAATGAATATTCTAGAAACCTTTGGAAACGTTATGCTCACCTTCTGTAGTCAATTTTCTACGTATTTGCCTTTCATAGGTCAGTATAGATAATTATGTGTATTTATAGAATGTTAAGAAACGTGGGTGTTGAAAATTCGAAATTGAGAAGACGTATCTAATGAAATTCTGTCAGATAATTTGATGATGTCGATATAGCATAATTCCTCTTCGCGGAATATCGAAATCCGGATATCAATATAATAGTCTGCTAGATGTGCACGTGCATCCTTTGAATGATTCTTGATGTACTGTCGATGAGGCAGGATTGATCGTCTTGTATATCGATTTCTGGGCCGTGTAAATGATATCACTGTAACCGATAATATATATATATCTGATGCATATCAGTTTCAAGAGTGTTATGATGTTAACTGATCTACCGCAATTTCCCTATTGTATTCTTAAGTAATCCTGATATGTTGCAACTTGTTAGCAAAGATTTAAAGAATTTTCCACCATAGAACCATATTTTCTGTATCATATTCTGATTTGTAAATAACAATCAACGATAGGCTTTCGTAAATTTCACCGAATTTTGATTCTGAAAATGTCATACTTATTCTTGTATTATTCGTACGATAACCGCATAATTTATTCCAGCCACGTTTTCATTCATTATCTCGATTATGTAACCATTCATATTTAAAGTAGATAAAAGCAAACCAATTTACTCAACGAAATGAATTTCACAACGATACCTAATACCGCGACGGACGATTCGCATAACGGAATTTACGGATTTAAAAGGATATCAAACCAAACATGGACTTTTAATTTCACTTTTTCCAAGGGTATTTATTATCCGTGAATGTCGGTCATTGTTTCCTGATCGCTGACTGCATTTCGTTTCACGAAGAGTTTTCAGTTTATACGCAGAAATCATATATCTGATGAACTTTCGAACACAAATTATCGTTCGTTATTTTTTCGATAAAAAAGAAAAAAAGAAAAGATGGGACTTCCGAAGTGGCTGTGTTCCACAGGTCATGTTTGCCAAGCTCGTATATGATACCATTCGCAAACTACATCCGTCATTTTCGATTGAAATCCAAGCAAACGATAAACATTTAATATTCTTCTCGCAAGATGTGTTTATCAAAGTACTACCAACAAAATGAAACAAATGTCTTTCCGTGTATCGAAATCGGTACGATATACGCGCAAAGTAATCCATTATATTCGCGGATAAAAATAGCGAACAGTCGTCATTGCAAACAGCGAACGTGGAGTGCGGTACGTGGAACGCATCACGAGAACGGAAACGACGCAAATCGTAACTTCGACAAACGAGCAACCGCAATCTGCAAAAAAATATGAACAACGATACCTTTCCCTGTGCAATCGTGGCTCACGAAACACGACCGCGCGCGGGCCATTTTCCGAAATTGCCACGACCGAATTTCTACCGCAACGTGTCCACGGTACTGCGTTTCCCGTAGAAAGCATAAATAAAAATGTTTTTATTTTCGATTATTTGCCTACTGCACGAAAAATCCTCGCTCACTCGTCGCTCGGTTAACGGCATCAATCAATCGCATAATTTCGATTTTACGTTCGATTCCTGTGCTAGTTGAATTGGAAAGTTCGTGTATCGGATAGTATAAGAGGCTGAATTTTTCTAAAATATACAGGGTGGTTGGTAACTGGTGGTACAAGCGGAAAGAGGGTGATTCTACGCGAAAAAAGAATTCCAAAATATAGAATAAAAATTTTTTTAATTTGTTTTTTTCTTTAATTTTTTTAGAAATCTACAGTGAGATCCGTTATAACGAGACGTGATAAAGTGCACGCGTACCGAGCGAAAATTCAAAGTCGACTTTCTCGAAAACAAAGCCTCAAACGAAAAATGTTTATTTTATATTTTCGACTTCTTTTTTCGCGTAGAATCACCCCCTTTCCGCTTGTACCACCAGTTACCAACTACCCTGTATATACAAATATAGTGCAATGAGATAAGAATACTGACTAATCTATTGGCATGCACAGTTGTTTCCTGGGCGGTCTTAATTTAGATACCTAATATTTTAACACTTTAAATTTTGTTTGTATCAATTATTAATAACAATAAATAATAATTTTAATTAAAAAATAGAATATATTGTACAGAAATTTTTAGTGTAAAAAAATTAATATATCAGTGAATTAACACTATGAGGACCGGTGACGCTATGTATTAACTAACTATTAGTATACTATCTTTCTGCTTTACAAATATTCGAGATTCCTGAATTTTTCTAGAAATAGAATAGAAACGAAACTGGCTGAGTTTTGTAGTCTTAATAATCGATCACAAGAGCATAATTCATGAACTTCTTCACTGAACTGATAAATGAAACCGAAAAACTTTTTCTTACTTCATTTCAGGAAGAAAAAGAAGGACAGACGGAGAGAAACAAGATGCCGTTAAGATGAAAAGAGACAAAAGGCTGAGGCGAAAGAAGGATGTTCCGACAGCGAAGAATTTCATAACCTCTTAATTGCACATACCACGATAGCGCCACTCATTTACATTTATATATCACATTCCAATAGCTCGACGCTTGGTATGCTTCAGCCTATATTTTTCTGCTCGCGTTTTCGCAAGAGAATTTTCATGCGATCATAGGGCTCGCTGTTTGACTCGAGTTCGATCTTCGATATGGGGTGCGATTATTTCGATTTCGCTGTTGGAAATTCTCGTGTAGAAATCGGAAATACAAAATCAAATACACGTTAAATCTTGATTTACTACAAATTAGTTCAAATAAATTAATCACATATACATTACCCTGTCAATCTATATTTAATTATATATAATATATAATTATATACATATATATAAATAATTATTAATACGAATATTATATCTAAGAGAATTATAAACGCTTCACAATTATATATGGCAGATTTTAAATTATACAATATATTAAAGTCGTCTGATATATGATTTTAAATGATCATTAAGGTCACGTTCATTCCAGGAACTTTTATCTTTCAGAAACGCGATCTAAGATAGTATTATGTGTATATAAGATTAATGTATTGTTTAACTGATTACGTCTGCAATTTATATCCTTGCGCGTGCTTATTACGTTCCTTTTGATAAATTAATATAGAGAATGGATACTGCCTCGCTGACATAACTATAATGAATTTCTTTTTCTAAGAATAGCCGGCGTAACTCGAGTAACCAGAGATTACATATAGTTAAGAAGCTGAGATAATTTTAGAAGTTACAGAAGATAACTTGGGTACAATCAACCATAAAAAGGCTCGCACTTATCAAAACGGGAATATTGGAAATTATCTAACAATAATTGATTATCTAGTAATCGTCGAAGAAGAACTGTTTTCATTCTTGGCAACGTAACAAGATCGTAAACGTCGACTAAATAAAGTACATATCCTCCGTGCGAAATATGCGCAGTCGTATAGAAATAAGTTTAATAGCATAAGAGGATCCGTTACCGGCGAATATCAGAGTGTTAATTTCTTGACGTTAATCCGTTGATCGGTTGATATGGAGAGACGGGATCGGCCGATAATGGCTCGTAAAACGCTCGTCAGGCGAGGCGTGTGTGAATCGAAGCGGTATCAACAACAGTAAGAACGCAGCAACGAGTGGCGCCGGGAAAAAGGGCTTTCATTAAGGACGTAACAACGAGTGGTAATGAGAAAAACAGGTTTCACGTGAAATAGCGGCCACGAGAAAGCATGTTTTTGTCTGGATGGAATGCGGTTATCGAAGAGAATCACTTTTGCCCCCTTATGCCCTGATTGCTTTCAGTTGGACAACGAGAGGCTACAGCCGTTCCGATAACAGTTAAATCTTCAGCGGATCATCCGTTTACCCACGTTGGACCAAGTGTTTTGGCTCGCGCGTTTCGCGCAAAATGGCGTTGCGCGTTCACGCGATCGCTCTGTGTGTGCATCGAACTAAAAAGGAAGGAAAATTTATAGGATTCGTTGCGCAATTATGTAAGATGCAGAGATAAATCGAAAACGTGATACGCATTCTTCCTCAACGCGGAGAACTCCGAACGTGGCTTCGCGTTTCAACATGTCACAAAAATGAAGCGCGAATGTATATCGCTGCATCTGGAGACGGATGAGGAATAAATCTACGCGATGGGCATGAGCGGGAGGAACGAGCGAAAAAGGCAATGCGGTAGACAGGGTAAATAATTCTAGACCGTTGCGTGAGGCAATAAATAACGGACGAGGCTAGCATTTTAATTGATTACCCGCTTTAACGTTCGGATAGCTGGAGGATTCCTATTTGGGAACGTACGAGCTACGGTTGTTCGTTACCGGTTAGACGTATTTTTAAAATACAAAGTTGCTCTGCCAGCAAGAATCGATAAATAGTAGATTCCACATCGGAAACATAATTTTTACGTGGCTCGACACACGAATTCACTTGAGTAATTGTACTATATTTCCATATTTATTATTCATTACCTGCGTTACTATTTGTTACCATTTAACTTCACTCCACGACGCTTATCCACGATCGAACATGCACGATATTTCAAATATACCTGGAACATAGACGTATAGTCTACGTATTGTAGTACATAAAACTTCGCATCGTCGTATTTATCGCTGTATCATTAAAGACCGCGCCGTTTATTTTCGAAACCGAGCGCGAAACCGTCGTTGTTAATTTTACGAGATACTGAAATGTGCGACACAAACGGTCATCGTAACGTTCCCAGTTAGATAGCGCAATCGAACTCATAAAGATCCTACAAGGAATAACGAACCGACGATATAAGTGCGGTGAAGCCGCGAATGCGCGGTCTTACCATCTCGCGAGAGAAGCTAGGCGTATTAAAGCGTATCCACAAGCTCGCAATATACATAATGTCCGGCCGCCTAGAATGTACCGACACGGTCGCGTAAATTCAAAGTGTAAGGTTATGGATGATATACAACGCATCGTCGTTGGGATATTTCCTGATTGGCCGAGCCATTAGGAACTAGCTGGCCGCTATACGAACAGCTCGCATCACGGCCAGATGAGAAACGACGTCGTTTTCGCGGTGCACCTCTACACAGTTGGATTAACGGCGCAAGAGTCGCCAATTTTCTCGAATAATAAGATCGTTCGGGAAAACGGTTTTGCCGGAACAGTTACATCGTCATTGCACCGGCGCCGCGGTGGTCGCAGGTGCCTTCATCTCTGTTCTCGGTTCCTATTGTTGTTCTTCTTCTTTCCGTTCTTCCAGGTTTAATGGCTGACTAACAGCCTGTTAATAGCTAACCGTGTTTAGAGAAATTCTCTGGATATAGAGGTCATTATTTTTTGTAACGTGGCGGTGAAGAAATTGTAATTGATCGAGATGTGGATTCGTGTATTTAAATGTTACATGAGTGATGCTTGATCTCAGGAAGATACTTGCATTATGCAGAAATGCTAAGGGTGCAGAACACGATAAATTGAATTTTCCGCCTTTCATAGACCAACAGTTTCGAAATTCGATATGCTGTCAAGTTAGCTATCACATCAAAACTGTCTTTTCATTTGATTTCTGGTACAAATAGATATTGCTGTCACTCTCTTGAAAATTTCTCAATTCATAAATACTTTTACTGAACATAAAAGTGCAATATTTCCATTCAATTATTTTATTGTCAGGTATCAGAAAATTAAGTCAGAAATAGTTACCGCAAAACTATTTCAATTGCAAAAATTGAAGGTCTCTGAGAATATTCGAGTCCTTCCGTCAACAAATTTTTATTCACGACTGAGTTTCAAAAATTAAATATCGGGTATCCTTGGAAGCTATTATAAAATGGAACATCGGCCCGAGGGAAATCGCTTCCTGCCTCTTCATCGTTACCCTCTTTTCACCGTAATCGAACCTCATCTAGCTTTCGGTATTCATTCTTAACGAAAAGGTAGCTAGCTATCTGTAAGTTTGCTGATCAACATCCTTCCGTCCAATAAAGTTCGCTTTTAGGTAAAACTTACATCATATCCCGCGCGATTGACTCGATCCGCGAACGAAGAATCAAGCGGAGGGGATCGTTGACCCGATGACCTGCAAAGGAGTCGCATATGCCCGCCCGATTATATCGATTCGCTCCGTATTCGTAAAAGCCTTTACCAATCGTACTTTTTATCAACTTTAAATAACGCAGGGACGTATTTGAGTAAACGCATCAAAATTATCAGTAGTTGAACATAAAATCAAACGATCATATACTATTCGTTGAATGTTACGTGTAGGAGAGCGATTATTTTCGTGCGTTAGATTCGAATAAAGAGAATTTATAAATGACACGAATAGTTAAATTAATAGATGATCTGTGTCAACAATATTTTCCTGATAACGAGATATAGAGATATAGGAGTGTTTATTTTCGATTCGGTATAGAATTGCGTTAGGTTTAAGGTGCAATTCAATTTAATGGCACAATGATGTTATTCGAGGAACGATTACTTATTTCTGCAACCATGAATCTTGTCCACGTTCGTCGATTTGTTCGGTATGTGTATTCGCGAGTTGCGTAAATGCGATTTAGATAGCGACGAAATTGTAAGCGCTGGTTTGCTCAGTGGCGATTCATTCCGACGAAAACGGAATGGAAATTTATTTGCGCTCGTTTGGTCGTCGATTAAAATAAACACGACTTTCCCGACTGTGGTGAAACAAAAAGAGTGGAAAAGGACATCCAGAAAATGGAACACCGCGAATTAACAGGGAAAAGTGCGCGCTGTGTATTGCGTCGACTAACAACGTTAGAAAGGACGTTCCCCGCATCGATCTCGTTCGTGATCACGTGGGTGGAATTATATAATACGATTGTTCGCCAGCCACGGATTCAAGCACCGTCCATAAATCCAACTTCGAATCTAGCAGGTACTCGTGGAATTGATTAGTTGCGCGACTAGCACGACCGAAGTTGTGCTGTTACTATAATAGTAAATCCTGTACTTTCATCAACTTTACAGTCCTATCAGCCTACCCTCTCTGTTGTGAATTCGACCACCATACAAACAATAACCTGATCAAACCCCACGAGAAAATATTAAATCTCAAATAAATCACGAGTATATCCGATACTCCTACGCATGTACACGTTTGTGAATTGTACACCAAATTGTGTACCCGTGCGATACTGTTTAATTAATGTGATAAATGCTCGATGAAAAAAATATCTCGACCAATAAATACGGAATAATTCAATCGATCGCGTGTTGATGCCGTTCGGGGAATACAAAAGGAGATTTTTAACACGCGATGTAGCAATGTGTCTTCGGGTTAGTAAATATTAGCTGCTGTTGTCGTAGATAGATTTTGTAGAGAAGCGTAGACTCGTAGATAGCTGACAAACGGAACATTCGTCATAATTTAGAAAACGTCGGGCCACGTGCATGCGTTTATCACTGTGGTGAAACGCAGCGACGCATTGGCGCCAGCGATATCGCGATTGTCAACCGTGACCTGTTTATATATGATGGGAATTCTTTATGGACATATTTCTAAGGATCGTTTTGCCGGGGATGAACTTGTGCCAAACAATTTCGGACGATACGTATCTCGTACCGCGTGTTTTGCAATAATATCTGACGGAATATATTTCGTGCTGTTTCGAGCATTCTTCCTTGACGAACGAGAACCAACGAGCGATATTAAGCGTAGAGCTTCGTTTGTTTGTCTTTCTGGATGTTCTTTTTTATACGAGGATTATTGACAGGGTGGCACGCGAAAGATGTGTGACATAAATTTACCTTGCAAACCTGACAAACAGACGTGACACTATTGTGAAGAACAGACAGCGTCGCTATCTTCATGCAGAATTCACGCGCGTCTTCGGTTAAGTCAACCGAACACGTAAGAAACTATCCACATCTTGGGCTACGACTAACGTATAAAGGAAACGATGTGCTACTTACGAAACACACTATCTCGATGCTTTACAATGTAGTTTCTTTTTTATATAATAGTCTTGGTGAAATGAAACGATAACTGAATAATTTACAATTAGCTTTACTGCGATCCATGATTTTTTGTATTTCAATCACGTTCTCATTTTAAAATAGAACAGAGAGTACTTGTATCGTTCTAGTATTATCTAGCTTAAAGCTATTTAACGTAGGACTAAAACGAAAAGCCATACATACCAATAAAAACTTGTTCATATTTTCTCCAAGTTTGAGATATTTTCTAAAAGAGTACAATTGAATAAAAGATCATTTAACAATAAGAATTCCCGATGCAGTAAGTTACTCAGGTACAGGAAAAAATAAAAAAATTTCAATTGTTTACTTAAATTGAACATGCACACTTTGTCATTACACAGAATCATTTTTCAAAATATACAATACGCATAATACATTCATAAATGATTCCTACAAGTGTTCGAATACTTTCATGAATTACTCTATAAATATCTGCTGGATCCATGGCAAAAAATCGATACAAAGACACGATTTGGCTAACAAAGTCCACGAAGTTCCTGTCTCCAAGAAATATGGGAACTGTTATCTCTGTCGTAGAAAGAAAAAAGGAAACGTGCAACGTACGCAAATTACTTTTTCCTTCTACAAAGTGAACTGCTGCACACGCCACAATGACGTTTCTCTTTCGCGCGGCTCTTCCTCAAAGCAGCCTGTTCCCGGCGTTAGATCTCTCGCCCGGGTACGTGCCAATATTCCCCTCTCGCAGCGTTCTCGCGGCGTTCTTGCATCGCGGAATACCAAGAGAGAAGTATCAATATTTCCTGCGAATTGATAACCGCCTCGCACAGTCGGCCACTATAAAGTATATCGAAGGGTCGCGGTTCGGAAAGTATTGCGCAACTACGTACGTGCAAAGTGTTTGCCGCGGAGCCATGGAACGTGAGATTCTTTACGAACGCATTTTATATGCAGAGGATCGTGTTTGCTCGCGTTCTCGGTTGCCTCATGGTTTGGGACGGTCGGAAACAGAGCCGACAGAGAGGGATGCCGGAAATTTTGCTACCGGTTTATTGCGGCCAACTTGTTTAGAAACTCGCCATGCCGCGCGAAATATTTAACTTGCCTCGGTCGCTAAGCTACCGAGAAGAAACGCCATTCTCGAGCCCGCGTATAACACATCTTCTATTAATAGTAAATTCCCGTGATACATAGATTTCGGGTGTTCGAAAATTGTACGGATTGCGTATAACTGAACCTTGCGATATTCGTGACACGGAATTTCGATCCCCGCAACTGTGATCTGCTGGCTCGTTCATGGTCCTAAATATGCTTTTATCTTTAGTATGAAGATGTAACTGTAGCAATGTAAATGTAGCAACGTAAATGCGGCAAGTTAAATTAATATTTTGGTTACATTAGTATACATGTAGAATAGGATTTCGTGTTATAGGGGTAAATATAGGATAATCGTAATAAACTGGAAGCAATAGCGCGTAAAAGCTGTTGAATCTGAATTCTCTAGCAGCATACAGCATCAAAGTTTCACCTCGTTTCGTTTTGTCGAGGAATTTTCATTAGAATCCCAGGGTACCGAAGGAAGTGTAGAACGAGGCAAACACGAAGGGAGGGATGGGGATAAGAGAATGGAGGTGGTAATATTATTGCTACTTTATTGCCAGGCAGCTTGCTTAAAAACTTGGAGCGCAACCGGAGAATCGTCTGCAGAGAATAATAGAAAAGTTACACGGCTGAGGCTGACGTTTGTATATGTTGAGGATGGAGAATATAGACAGTAGCGCACCTGGGTAATGTGTATCAACGGGAAGCTTTATTTGTAGATATTAATTCGTTGTGAAAATTTTACAGAGATACTTCATTGTCTGAGAACATGGTCCGGCTTTGATGGCCGGTTGTAAACTACAAGATAGTCTAATTAGAAAGTTAACCGAGTTTCGACAACAACCACAAGAAACATTCCGTTACGTGCTACAGCTTATGTGCTCTTAAGGGAGTTCCGTGCCCAGATTGCATCGAAATGCATACGCACGATATACTAGATCGTAGCGAGCTGTTTTGGCTCTATATTACTAGATAACGTATCATTAAAATGATAAATGACATAAGAACAGGTTATGAAGCTATTTGTTATAGGTAAAACACTGTATATATCTATTTATTTAATCACCAATTCTTAATTATCATGAGTATGTAACAATTCTGAGAGTGAATTCCAGATCATAATATTTTTCAATATCAAACTTTAAATTCTAAATCGTAGAAGTTATGGGATTTACTGTAAATCTGTGGCAAATTTCCTACACTTGCCATCAGAGGATTGCACATCAAAGACATAATTCTCACAAGTACTCACCTCAATTATTCTTTTTTACAAATACCGTGACGCTTCCTGCGATAAACTTCTGGGAGACTATCCAGGACCAAATCAAAGTCGAGAGAGATTTGAAATGTCTATTCCATGCTGAGTTCCACGATTTTACTAGTATGGTCCACGACGCGATTTTGCCAAACCAACTCAGATACGACCAGACTTTTCATCTTTAAAATGTATTCGTATTTGAATTTCTCAGATGCTGAAGTAATGTGGGGAGGATCCCACTACATTTTCCTTTTTGAGATCTCTGGCCAGTCCCGACTAGATCTTTTCAGAACTAGTGTGCTCCAACTTGGGTTTTTGACTTACAACCATGGCGTGGGTTTTGTAAACATGGTATCAGTGAGAGATTGCTCTCACTATTCTAGTGTGTTTGTATACCCGTTATAGGACTAAAATCTCGAAAGTTGTTAGAGTTATAGTGCTCGTAATATTTGCTATTTGTATACGTAGATTTATCTAGGAAAGCTGAGCTATGACTTTTAAGCTATCATTTAATTAATCTTTCTTCATTTTCCTAGTAAGATGACATGAGATTTCAGTATTGTCCTGGCGTAGTAACCACACTAGATATCGTGATGGAAATGCGGCTGTTCTATTGATATAATCGTGCAGGGGAAATTGGGACACTCAGGTTGAACTGCACATGAATGATCAAGTTCCATACTAAACACGTCAGGCTCGACGTACCGCCTGATATTAATCAAAAGTGACATAATGAACCATGCAGTTTGCAATTCATCAGATATGCTCTTTATAAATTGTGACTGTCAATACAATGCCATTGTGAAATTGTTTTAATAACAGAATAAGGCTAATTACGTATACATCTACATACGTATGTACATCTCATGTATAATTTCAAGGGAATATATTTGTTACAATTAAATGTTCTTTATTAGTAAGATGAGCAATAATGTTCGTAAAATGTAACAATGGATTATGCATTAGTTTTATTATTAATTCGCTGTATTTTGTTTGTGAAAGTGTTATTTAACTTTACTTTTCGTTCCACGATTTTATTTGAAAGCACTCCCAATGAAATAAAACAATTACGTTATACTCACCGAAAGAAGGTGTTTACAATGCGTGAAACTGGATTTATTTCATTGTTCGAGAGTTACGTTTCGAATACGTGTTAACTTGTGCGCTAATAATAAATTACACGATGCATTATGGGATCAAATAAAACCTTTGCATTTTCTTGAATTTCTGTATCAGCAAAAATATCGTACTATAGGTATTCCAACTGCCAGAAAAATAGGCTTTCGGCGTAAAATGTTTCGCGGTAAAACCACCGATACGTAGCAGAACGCGCGTGGTTGTCTACGTACACAAATATATATTATCTATCTCGATATAAGTAAGATCTTCCAAAAAAGAGGAATGATTCGACGGTTGAACGCACATTAAAATCGACGATATTTCAATCGAATCATTTCAGTTTCGAAGCAATACCCTTGCTCGAATATAAAGTGGGCGATACTTACCAAGTAAAAATTGGTTATTCACTGTGACATAGTGGAGCAGAACGTCGCATCTTAGAAATACTAGTAGTTATTTCGGTTATTTCATCGAGGCATACCTCTGATAAATAAATTTTCCAAAATACTAGCTCGAATTATCCGAGACACGAGCGACGACGGGAAAATCTATTAATGTACTTTAGTCTCGTGTCATTTCTCCGCGCCTAACTTGAGTTTACGTCGTCGCTTTAACACATTCGAATCGCATAACGATGTGACAACAAGCTCCGGGAAGTGTGTCGCGAAATATTGATACACGTCCGCTGGGAGTATCGCACCGCGAGAAATTTTATTATCGCGATATATTCGGTGTCTCGTGATATTCTGAATAGCTTGGGATTACATTTAACGTCCTAGACACCGCGAAATGAGTGCGCGTCA
Source organism: Bombus vancouverensis nearcticus (assembly GCF_051014615.1). NCBI lineage: Eukaryota > Metazoa > Arthropoda > Insecta > Hymenoptera > Apidae > Bombus > Bombus vancouverensis. Next base: position 2,971,726 of record NC_134920.1, read on the forward strand.
ATCCTCGCACAATATTCGACCAATTAACACGCTGCTGTATTTCCCGATGCTTAACCAGTTTGATTCAACGTTCTATTAACAACTTTAAGTATCTGGCGCGAAGTAAATTCCATATTTGCCATGGAACTATAAATAACGTTATTATACGAGTATCATAATTATCATTATTAACTCTTCCTTCTGGTATGTTAAAAAATCTATCGGAATTTAATCGAAGAGTCGTTGGATTCTATCGAGAGTATCGCGAAGCGTTACTATTATGGGCATACATTGCGCGAGCCATTCCAATTGTTTTTAAACATTTTGATGGACGTGGAAATATCACATATAAGAATTTTCAGCTAGTAAGTAAATGCGTCATACTTTAACGCGCTTGTTCTTAACAAACAAAATAATGTTGAGTCGACGGGATGTAAGCAATCCAACGGTGGACAAATGAAGTCGGTGAATTTATCTTAGGCAGCTTTCGAGTCGTATTTCGAGATATATACGAAATCGTGGCGTGCAGCTGCGCCGATATATTGCACTTCAACGGGAAGGATTTCGCTATCGCGGGAGAATCACGCGCGACCAGCGAAAAGTGCATTGACCAAAATGAGCCTGGCTGCAGGGACATCGCGTACCTAGCCGTTCGTATCGATTCTGTGCGAAGTGCCGATAAGAGCTGTCAACCGAACAGCACTTTATAACGAGGGAATGAGGTGAAAAAGGGAGGACGCTGCTAGAGCACAGAGAGAAAAGAGGGACTGAGGAGAAGAAAAGAGAGAGGGCGAAGCACAAGGTTTGCTGAAAATTGTCCTACGCCCCGCGTCTTATCGCAAACACCTCGCAAATGACAGGGAAAAAAATTGCTACGCGCCTACCAAACTGTAACGGAGCTCGATCGAGTGGCTCGAAAGAAGCCGTGAAAATGTGAGTTCGTTACGAACCGACCGAATGATTTATTTCTTCGCGGTAACAAGGTAAATGACTCGGGGTCGATCCACTCTGAATATTAAAGATTATAATAGATCGTTAACTTTTCGATATTCACGTGGGGTTTGCGTTTTTAACGCGTTATCAACGCGTTCAGAAATTCTACTTGCGTCTGACTAATCACGTAACGAATCTACTCAAGCACGAATTTTTCCTTCGAACCCGTTTATTCTCAGATACTATAACTATAAAATACTTATTATTAACTTATTATTAACTTATTATACTCGATAGCATCTTTGGATATGTGTCCACAATGAATTCGACCGTGGGAAAGTCCAAATGGCCGCGAGAGGATGGTGGCAATTTCAAAAACTTTCATCGGGGGATAACGAATCTGGTACCGGGGATTTATGCACGGTGCGGAATTATTTGCGGCTTCCTGGGAAGATTAAAAAACTGATCCGGCGACGAGTAAATCCGCCGCGACTAATTTGGTCCGAGGACACGGCGGATATTCGCTAGTTTCAGGGCTTAAGACTTCCCCTTGTCCCTTGGTCACCGGCCTTCCGCCATTCTGGCCACCATCCCAGCTCTACTGTTCCTTGTACTGAGCTCGGGAGATCTATCGCGTAATTCCCACTCCTCGTCCTTATTTATGGCGGTTTTCTTCGCTTCATCCTTCACCGTTGGCAGTTTGTCAAAGTTGTGTGAGTTCGTTCAACATCGTAAATTAATTGTGGCCTTCAATTAACCCTTCACCCTAGTCCGAGGAGTTACAAGCCTTGGGCCGGATCGCTTCTCCCAAAGTCCCGGTTGCTCGAGCAAACACCATAATTATTTAAGGTTCTGTACCTCTGAATCCATTCTTCTTAACAGTTATGAAATGTATACAGGCGTATTGTTCCGTTAATCGGCTCGTCGTAGTTTACCCAAGTGTTTGCTCCGTGAAATTGTAAACGTTTACAGTACGGTTTAAGGTTAACAGGATTAATACGGGCCATTGGATGCTTTTAATTATCGCGCACCCACGGTGCTCGAGGTCACAAGATTAACCCCTTCGGGCTGCTTGTCGACGGTATCTTCATTTAGGTGGGTTAACTCTGTATCGAGCGTTATTTGGAATTGCACACATATGAAAAGAACAAACGGATAATTGAATAAAGCGAGTAGTAAAAATACAAAAAGATTTTTCAGTAAATTAAGGGCAATTAAGAGATGGATAAAATCGATCGAGAATATCGTAGACCAGCCGTGGTTAATGTCTTCGCTTAATCGAAAAGTTTTCACAGATGGCGAACGCGATTTGTTCGCATGCAGCGAGAAGCGACTGGCCCGGTAATTAATTACAATCAATATTCCCTAATCTTCGGCTGGCAGAAACTCTGCAAGTGGGCTATACACTTCGTGGGAGTATTTATCACGTTAAAACGGGCCACTTCTGTTACGAAGTTCGAACCAGTTATTACCATCCATCGTGCGTCCTAGTCATCCACGCGTCCGATCGAGCGAAATACCAGTATCCCTGCTAGCAGACCGATAAAACAGCAGTTATCAGAACGTCGGCGAGGAAGCCGGGGTGAGAACGAGAGGAAGCCAACGGGGAGAGAAGGACGGGGATAGAGTGTGAGCGAGCTTCCACCTCAGAACTAAGCAAGTCACGCACGCACAATCTCCATACATCACCGTCGGAGCGTGTAAACTTTTCAACTGCCTCGCATATCCTGCCTGCACCGACTACCCTCCGGCACCAGCGGCTGAGTCTTTCCCTACACCGATTTTCCTTCCTTCTACTTGTCGTTTCACGTACACCAGAGCTCTCCGTGTGCACCATCTCATCCCATTCTATCCCATCTTATCGTTCGCCCAGCCCACTGGCGCAGGGCCACAAATTATTGAAGCTCAATTGAAGCAAGGGAAGACTTCGACCGGCTAAACGCATCTACGTCCTCGATTCTTTTTCGCAGGACTCCGTTTTATACCCTCCGCCATTCGATCTGCTACCATCTTCTTTTTCCGCGTCTTTCCTTAACCCTCTCGTATACGTTCTATTTTCCTTCTTACAACGATCTTTACCTACCTATTCCGTTTTCATCGCTAACCTTTCGCCAGGTTTCAGGATTATTCAGAATCCCGGGGGTTACGGCAGAAAGGTGGTGAAAGGAGAAAAGACATGGAGCTTAGCAAACGTCCGAGGACTGTTCTTACCAGCGATCGCCCAAAGGCAAGCTTTTCGTAGCATGCAATTATTTGGAATTTCCGTTCGATATCCTCTTTGCAGTGAAATTTTATTTGACCGTAATTAACCAGAATCCCTCGAAAATCGTTCGTGTGTCGTCAGAAATAGAATGCGTGCCATCGCTGCTCGATGTGAATTATTAACTCTGTTTTGCGAATCTCCCGTCGATCGAATTATCCGATAGACTGTATCGCGTTGAATCGTTAATGATTTACCTTTCTACAAAATGTACTCGACGAAAATTCTTGTCGTTTAATCGAAAGAGAAAATGTTAACGCTCGACACCGGGTTGGCTTTGAATATTCATCGTTCGCCTATAACTGGGTTAACATTCCACTAGATAGGATATTAATGGTGATGTTGGAACGCTAGTAATGTGGAATTTATGTTGTGGAAATAATTGTTGCAAAAAATCGTAAGCGCCCCGGGTAAGATCTTTAATCATCGTTCTGTTCGGTCTTGTCAACCCCAGAGAGCCGGGTGCTCAACCCGCATTAAGGCTGTGTGACGAAGGATACGATGCCACACGGGAGAGAACGTTATGGCAATTTTCTTTCGTTGATAGGAAATAAAAGTCAACGATTAACGAGCAATTTCAAGAACCAACAAACGAACCAATGAAGGACCGAACATTTTAATTATTCAAATAAATAGAATACGAAACAAATTCCAGGATGAAGCGTGAGAAATTAAATGTACAACCAGTGAACGGAGACAAATGGTGTGGTTAAGATGATGTTATTCCACCCATACTTGCGATGTGTACGTGACGAAAGCTGATGCACGTGACAAGATCGTAAAAGTGAGGATCGTTTCCGACGTGATTCGTAGTTGAGCAAGTGGCCTTAAACGTTCAAAATCTTTGACCCGGTTCTCTGTATCAACCGTGAAACTATCTTCGACTTTAAAAGTTTCGCAATCAAAAATTTCGAGAACAAAAGTGGACCAATATTTAATAAACTGAGCGATTTGTTAAATTGTAAGCGTTGTCAATGTTTGATGCAACAGCTGAACAGAAAGAATGAATTCTCTTGCTTTTGTATGGTTAATACAACTTGTTGGGATGAATCAACAATATTATAAAGTTCACTTCTTTTTCCAACACCTCGTTTATTTAGTAAACAAATATTTAGACGAAAATGTTTCATAATTTTACAAGAGCTCCAACCGATCCACACGAAGATATGGACGGTGCAAAATCATCGAGCGACCGAGTGAATTCTAAATCTCCGCGTCGATTCGCAGCGAGAGCTCTTAATTTTACAGCTCGATCCACTGCTGGCACCGAAACATTCCCGGGTCCCGGGGAAAATAGTCGGCAAAGCGAAAAGAGACGGCAATAATCGTTGGTAGGTTAATAGGGGCTTTAACCGTTCCTGACAAATTGTACGACACATATATATACAGGGGAGGGTTAACGAATGACCAGGACGGCGAACGTTTATCGTGTCCACGGTACGGAATCGTACAGACGGGGTCGTTTCCAACTCCATGAACCTTCCAGCTGCCGGAAGCTTAAGAGCCACCTAGACCAGAGAAACCGCACCGAGCTGGCCGGAGATCCTAAGCCGACGTTGTTATATATTGTGCACGGATTATGCCGAAATGTGTGAACCAACACCTTGACTAAGCGCGATCTATTCTAACCCTTTCGTCCACGAGGAAGCAATCCCCGGATGGAACACGGGCTCGTCGGGCAACCGCGATCTTCTTTACTACAACTAACCCCTCTTTTCGATCCGCGTATCCTGTGGTACCTCATTTCCTCTCGTTAGATACGTCGCTTAAGCTTAGTTTCCGCCGAAAAGTGTTATCGATCTACGAGCGGCAGTCGGCTCTCCAACTGGCCAAGTTACCCTCGCTACCCTATTACATGTATGTGTGTATATATGTCTGTATACGCTGTTACAGTTTGCTTGATAAGTATAGATAATCGTTTTAACTAGTTTTGAGCTACCCGTAAATTTAAATACGAGCGAAATTTCGGAATAGAAGAAAAGTCGTATTGTAACGAGAAGTCGTATTGTAAGTTCGAGTGGCTCGTTAAACCTATGTAGTTGGAGTCTCTAATCGTTACGCCGTGTCGTTAGTCTCTAGTTTCTATTCTAAAGTGTTGTACTTTTCATGAGTGGTCGAACGCGATGTCATCGTTTTTAAACAACGTACTGGCGAACACTCATCCAATATTTCTGAAATAACGAGCAGGTTTCGAATTACGATTCTCGAAGCAAATCAGAAATGCTATTATTTCGTAGTACACGGCCTACGGTAGACGACGAGAGTCAAAATATTGGGACATGTTTGACAAAGAGCATTCGAAAACCTATCTTCGGGATATATCGTTACGGGTAGAAGTATTATTCGAGTGTAGATATACGCTGCCATAAGTGTCGATGCATCGATGATCATTATTTCGAGAGTGCGCGCATGAATGGCGTTCATTAATTGCTTCGAATAATATTAGACTTTTCTGTATTTTCAATTAAATAATATTCCTATGAAACTGTATTATGAAACTCGGATACAAATTATTCCAATCGTCGCATATGGGAACTCAATTCCCCTGTTTCCATTTTATGTGTGACACAATGACGAAAGGAGAATACAAAGTGAAAAATTTCCAGGAAGATCCGTACAACATGCGCGCGACCATCAGTCACATAGTTCCATAATAAAGGGTGTATGATTTCAAAGATGGAGCAAAAATAAATGGAAATATGGCACGGCCCTTTCGTAAAAAGGGACGCGTGGAAAGCTGTTGTAAGGTGATACTGGCCGGTTGAACCCTCCAACACTCGACCCCGTTGATGTGCCACCTTTCCGTTGCGATATACCCGCAAAGAGGATCGGATTTGTTATGACATGAAACTATTCGAAACTCGATCTCCAAGGGAAGGGTTTAATATTTTGACAGGGGTCTTCCGCCCCTGAGGTACGTGTCATTGCACATATTTCCGGTACCAATCGCTTTATACGATCGCGTTTGGTATAACCGATCGTGACACTTCTTGGTTTCAGAAATTCTCCTGGAGCCACACACCTGCTTCGAGGACTGCTGCCGTTGCTCTCTTTTTCCCGTTGAATAAACGAGCTATGTGTTTCTCACGTACATTGTGAGGGAACGAATTCCATGAAAGTCGAAATCGTCTGTTTTAAGCCGACCAAAATCACGTATTTCGTGGACGAATCTGACACGCGACTTTTTTCGCTCCGCGTTTTCTCGGAAGTTTAACGATAACCAATATAGTCAAGGGAACTTTTATTCGCGATTTACGAAGATCGAGGACAGAGAGTTTTGGAAGATGAGAGTTGCTGACTGCAAACTAGAGTCTGAATACTCAATCAACGAGTATTCTTTAGGGTTTTAAGAGTGTTTGAAAGGGCGAGGGTGAATAGCGGAACAAAGTTCGATGAATTGTATTTCGGGATGTGAATCGACCAGGGGATTCACAAAAAAGCACCGAGATTTGCTTATCTTAAAATAAGTTATAAAATATGTGTATTTGCGCGTATATCTAAATAATAAAGATCAGTTTGATTTTGCGAAATAAAACGATGAAACCAATTATTTGTACTTTTCCTCAAACGATTTAACTCTATTTACAAGTCTAATAATGTTGAGTAAACTTGGACGAGATGAAAACGCAAGTATTTTTTCAAAAATGCTGGAAGACGTTTATTGCTTTCTGCGTGCAGACGTGTGGTGGAAATATCATATGTCACACGACGTCGGCGGAAATGGAAAAGTAACGAGAAAAGCGGTGGGCAGATAATAAAGGATTTTACGCAATCAGACGAAATTCGGTCCGTCGTGTCAGTCGAGTACTTCCGTCATTGCATTCTAAACAATGAAGAATAAACGTCCGGGAGTTGTTCCGGCAAAGCGTCAATCGGTCTATCTCCAGTCAATCTTAACGTGCTTGAGTTAATTGACAATCATTTAATTAGCATTTCCGGAGGAGATCTAATGAGCCTCCAGCATTGTGGAATTGTTCGTTGAAAAACAAAAAGAAAATAGCAGTGGTTCGACAGGATAAAATTTGAATCCTCTTATACACATACTTGAATGCATACAAATGTGTGTTAAGATTTAACTTGCAGTCTATCATTACCTATTACTTGTTTAATAATTTATTCGTGACTACTACTCTGCCCTCCTTAAGACATGTATTATCGATTGTTTTTTCATGATCATCTGAAGATGTTAATATTAGCGAAGATATTTAATGTATATGGAAATTATAGAATATTCTATATTCTATGTTCTAATGAAATTTTAAACTGCTTTATATAAAGCATTTAGTATATTCATAAAAAGTTCCTATAAATGTTCCGTGTATTCTATATTCTATCTATATTCTGTACACTTTCTAATGAAATTTCAAAATGCTTTATATAACACACATAATGTGTTCCTAAGAAGTTTCCATAAATGTTTAAACACTTTCTCGATGTATTGAAACAGTTGGAAAAGTTCTTCATATTTTTTTTCATTTAAGAAGAAGTATATCATACAAGTTGTTACGAAATAATGGTTGAATATTTGAAAATTGAGTGAAGAAAAGAAAAGATGGCACAAAAAAAAAAATGACAGAACTTAGGTTTTCTTTCAAAATGGTAGATAATAAATTTTAATTAAAGAGGACAGTAGATATTATTCCACAACGGGTATAACGTATTCAACGCCCTTTATTCGTTACAGTTGTATTGCTCCTTACAAAGAACCACAGAGAATGATACGGTGTAGCTGGAGATACTAACTTCGTAGCTATATCTCGCTCAGTGTCCTTTTTTAGGCGAAACACGTGGTCGAGCTTCATTGAAAAAGCATCGTGTTCCAAAGTTAACAGTATTGCGCCACCGAATAAACTTACTAGTTCTTACTAGACGCGCCTCGAGACTCTCTCTCGAGGGAGCTACGAGCTTTGATATCCGGAGGTGTTGATTACGTCTTGAGATAGATAACACACCGTCAGTTTCATAGAGTACACGGTATACCGTGTCAAAGGCCTAGAAGCGTCACGGGACTTTCCACCTCGGGACGAATTATTATAATTAACCGTCGAATCGATTTAACATTAAATCCGTCGCAAGCTGACGTGCCAGACGGGAATTCAACACGAACGTGACATCCTCTCTCTTTGTTTTCTTCTACTATCACTTGCTTTCCTTCACACGCTTTTAATCTTTGTGTATGTATGGAATTCTTTTAAGATTTACTTATGTTGTATCAAATAGAAACTATTGTTTTTATTATTATTATTATTATTATTGTATTATTGGATTCCAAGTATTAGAATTAAAACAGGTCTAATTTTTATGAAGCAACGTTTAGACGTTTATTCACCTGCGCATATCGTGATTTTGTACTGGAGTTTTTAAAATATTCAATATGGTAAAAAAAGTAACGTATATTAATCCCATAACCAAAAAAAAAAAAACAATTTTGGTAATATGGAATTGATTATTCAATTTAAAAATTGCTCATGTTCTTTCCTTGTTTTTATATGTATACAGAAGGTTGTGAAGAAATATGACGGAAGAATAATTAAAAATTGGGATTGTAGAAGGAAAGGAATCGCATTATGGAAAAACTTCAACAAAGATCGAGTGATTGAAGAATAGAACATTTACAAAAATTACTACGGTCTATGTGTTGATGTTTATGTTAGATAATGACAAGGTAAGCTGACATTTAACATGGTAGTATCAACCAAAACCCGATGTCATTCTGAGATTGAATGGAACCACGTGTTATGATAACTAGCCAATTAACCATTGTACGTAACCGTTGCGTCGCGTTGATCCTTGCACGGACCAAGGGAAAACAGGGTTGGCTCTCCTGCGAATACTCGTAGATTCGCGGCAGCTCATCCGAACCGCACTGTTGTCTACCGACTGCTAGAGTTCGGTTGGTCGGATAGGACACTCTAATTCGTTGCAATCAGGGGAGCCTTCGTTGCTGTTTGCCTACCTTGTTGCGCCTCTATTAGTTCCGCGTCGGAAAGCATGCTCACGTGATTTGTATCTCCAATGCGCCACTTCGTCTGGACCAGAAGCGTGCGTAAGTTTCGCGTTCAAAGAAACCTTGGACCCTACACGAAAGGCCCCTTTAGCATGGTCGTTTTGCCCTTTAATGTGGCTGTAATTTTGAGTAAATTCCTAGTTGCGTTCTACGCTACGATAGATCAAATTAGTTTGAGTTTGAAACGACGAGGGACTTTCAGTGGCGAACGTTTAAATACGCTTTAAAAGATGCAAGTGGATAATGGATGCAATGATTAAACGGCTGCGCAACTGCATAGAATATTGTCCTCTTTTTGTATCTTCGTGAAAGGTTCAAACCATTAAGGAAATGATTAGCGAGAAATATAATTATATTTAATTGTACTGAAAAGCATAATTACACGATACACAACAGATGAAAGTTGTAATTTTTTATATAATGCATATCTCCGCCACTTTTATAATTTAAATTAATGTAACTTTTATACCACGCGTACAGTCACCTATCAACATTGACGTTATGTGATTTGGTGACGTTATGTGTGTGTGGTAAACAAAAATAAAGATTGTGAGATAATTTAATCTACAGCAAATGGGAATAACGTTCTTTTCAGATTTTCTCCAGCAAGCGAAACAGTTCAGAAGACTTTGTTAACAAGGTTTTGTTGGTCGCTCCTTTGCTCGTTTGTCGACGTTTAATGAGTCGTTATTACTTCTGATACTTGATAACAGAGGGAAGGTATCGGAGAAACCTGAATCGCGCCTCTAACGCCGAAAGATCGCGCCGAATAAAACGATCGGAAGAACTTTGGTCGTTACGCAAGCTACACGAACAAAAGGAGAATCGGCTCACGGAATTGCTCAGTCTAAGCATAGACGAGCTCCGTTCGAAAGTGCAATTGCGCTTGTCAGAACTTATCGAGTACCTGATCTCGTTACTCATCCCATCCCGTTTCTCTCCCTCACGCTCTTTCCCCTCGTGGTAGCCTCGCCCTCTGGGCGCACGACCCGCTTCGCTCTTGCCTATCACCCAACCCCTTTCTTACTTGCTTCCGTCGTGCTTCGTACGCCGATCTCCTTTAAAAGTTGATCTAAAACATCCATTAACGATACCTCAACGAAGTCCTTCTTTGCCAACGTAAAGAATGGCAATTTGTAGCGATGCGATTAAAAAATGAAAGGAGAGATTTTTGAGGCGAAATCAAGAACTTGGCTATATATGTATTTTAATATTAACTTTTGCAAAAAGATTGAAGTACACCGCAATAATAAAATGGTTAAACATTTCCGCTATCGAATTCGATTGGAAAAGTTTTTTGAAATCGTTCGATTTGAAAAACGACCGACCAATGGGAGATAGAGACCAACTTACTTCTAGACGTTCGCATCAGTCGTTGAAATATGTGTGTGCTCCTCCGTGCATTTTAGTGAAAGAACATCCTGTCTCATTGAGTAATGTTATCAGACTCAAACTTTTATCGCTGATGAAAGTTTCCTCGCGGCGTAACTTTGGCCTGGAAATGGTATAAGATGAACTTTCGTGCAAACAATTCTTCTGTGTTTTCTATTGGAAACGGAAGAATTTCTTGGTCTCGATGTAATAAGTATAACATTATTAATTTAATAAATCATTATAAAAGATTTAAATTTTAAACAGCGTATAGTTTTAGATGTTATTTTTAAATACGTTTCATTTCAATGTTAATTGCACTAGGTTAAGTTCCAAATTCGATTTTATAAATGTATCCATGTTAAACTAGAAGAAATATCGCATGCTTGATATGATGAAATACTTACCGTATAGTTAATGCAACATTAATAATATATAGAATATTGATCAACGCGTTAAAATAAATAATTTCGTAATTAGTTTATAACGAAAGTGATTAATATAACATTCAGCGTCATTTCAAAACGTGTCAATCATAATCGCGTTATTATTCGTCAGCCAACGTTGCGTTCCAAATTGGCTGAACAGAGATACGGGTGCCTCGTTCTTTTGGATCAAGTAGCGGCGCTTTCCTTTGTGAAAATGCGTAAGAAGGTACAGAAGGACTAGCCCTTGTTAAGCTATCCGAGCCAGCACGTACCTGCTCTTTTGCTAATTAAAGTTTCATTCTTTTGATCCTGGAAAGCGCGACCTGACAAATAAAAGAAACTGTCGATTTTCCGGCCGAACGGTCTGCTGCACAATTTTCCGTGATAGTTCACTTCCTTTCAGCACGGCCTTCCTTTCGTTTCAGCCGTGACGTCATGTCTTGCCATCCTGAGAAAAAAATCTATTCCGTTAAAGACGACCTGAGCCTGACGTCAAATAAGTACACTCAACCGTATTTTCGATCATCTGCTAATTCAATTTTATTAGCTTCCATGATCAGTCGATTCTCTTTGTCATATTACGCGCTCATTAAAAATCTATTGTCAATCGAAGTACTACGTGCCATTTTAAGCGATTCACAAAGACTACTGTACATATCTCTTATGAATATATCATGTGCGTTACGCGAATTGTTAGTGCAATGAGACACGACCATCATGATTACATTGATATTTAAAACCAATATGAAAACGTATACATGTAGCAATTACATGATATTTATTGCGAGCTACACACTTCGCAAAGATAAACAAATACTTGAACAATTAATTATTGGTTATGTTAGTAACCCACAATATTTAGTGAGATTATTTTTACTATTACTAATCATATCCTTAAAATAACTACCCATACTGTGCACTAATTTTTTGCTAAATATAGGTTTGCAGTAAATATTCTGCAACTTCTATGAAGATCGTGAGATTGGTTTCGAATAACCAAGATAATCATGACAAACATGCCCCATTTTCACAAAGTTTTATATGACAGACACACAATATAAGCATAAAAGTTTTCTACGATAAGCGTTCAAATATTTCCATGGGCCTGTATAATCTGTCCCAACGAAAATTAAACAGTCGAATTAATAATCCAAAGAAAGTTTCGTAATATGAAACGCAATTTGTGCTAATTAATTAAATCAGTGATTATTAATCGCATTGAATTTCGGAGCGCATTACACGTCCAATATCGACCATATATCCGGTTTCAAGTTTCATTACTCTTCCTTCCCAAATTCCTCTGTTCCATTGAAAATGCAGCAATTGGCGTACAACCACGAATGACGTAAGGATTGCCCGCGTTCATGCGGTCCGCTCCAATGGACATTCTATTTTTGTATGGACAGACATTATAGTAGGTCAAGACAAGTTGCGCGGATAGGAGATTCCTTCCATTGTACGGTAGAGGCTGGTAGTCAGGAGCCAGAGGGACGGGATCGCAAGGCAGAACTCCAATATTCGGAATTTATAACCCCTCGTAACTCAGTCGGTTTCTACACCTAATACCAAGCGGTCTCTCGCGACCAGCACGCGGCCTAGCTTCCTGCAGTGGGATGTTCGAAATCATCTTATCGCCCTGTACGTCAAGATCATTACACTTTCACGGGAAATTGAAATTCGTACAAGAAGAGAAGCATTGACGAAACATAATGAAACATCGTAATTCCGATTTCGATTTTTGTAACTGTCGGTGCTCCTGAAAAGTGCGCATTTTTTCCACTCAAATAGAATAGCCGGTGGAACTTGGCAGCCCGACGAACGCACACTTTTCGGGTTAACCACCTAGGACGCTCGATAACGAGTGATTTATTTGCACTGCACAGAGTACATGAAAACGTACTCACCGTTGCCGCTTCGTTCGGTATTTAGAACACCATCATATAAAGGATCAGGAGATTTTCACAGCAATAATAGACGAGGTTCCCTTCGGAAAGATTTCTCGATGCGGTATTTCAACTAATAACTCGATAGAGTTGGTATTAATGTAAAACATAGTTGGAAATAGATCCGTGATAATTTAAAGATTATATTATGTACGAAATATTTCCTTTCCATTTTTTCTCTATCGTTATCGTCTTATCGTATATAATAGTAAAAAAATAAGTTTAAGAAAATTAGATGTATAAAACGATCAAGCGTTACTTTCACTAGCGTGACCAGAATGGAATTACCGAAGGTAAAAACTAAAAATAAAAATGACACGATTGTGAAAAAGTAGGACAAATATCATTTCGCTATCTACGAATAAAATCCGATAATAAAAGTTCTATACACGGTCTAGCAAGAGGTACGCAAACCTAGGAACAAAACTCTGCGTATTGATTTCGCATTCATGCTTAAGTGCGTCCTCGAACTGGCCGCGAGCTATTATACGCCGATAAATTGGCGTAACCGCATATCTCAGGGCAATCGTGGTACATAGTCAGAGGCGTTCCCCGAGAAAAATATAACCTCCACCCGAGAGATTCCCGCGGGCTCTATACATCCACGTTTTTCTACGCTTCCGCCTTCGAGGCCCGTGCTGGGCATTGCTTCTAGTACTTTCCTTTCTCGCCCATTCCCCGCCTATTTCACTCATTCTCTCTCTTTCTCTCTCTCTCCCTCTCTGTCTCTGTCTCTGTCTGTCTGTCTGTCTGTCTGTCTCTCTCTCTCTCTCTCTCTCTCTCCATCCACACTCACTCGTTCCTTCCTCCTTTTGCGTTTTAATGGGCAGTCGTAAAGTACAGGAAAATTAAAAATTCATACCGCGAAGAATTTAAGAGCCCCCATCTACGTACAAACGGCTGCATTTACCTTGGTTGGCCTTTCGGTCTCGCATGTATTTGCACGTCCTCTTAGCTACCTTGTCGCTCGAAGCTTCTCTTTCGCACGTTTCTGCCTCTTCAGTACTCTGCGGCCTTTCTTGTATATTTTTTTCCTCGCACTTGTACTCCGGTACGAAGCAGCGGAAACACGGCAACCGGAAGCTCCTGTCCCTCTGGCTGCCACGGGAAGAAATACGCGCAAGGTCCCGACGTTTCCGTAGAAAATTCTTTCCGCGCTTCGTTTCGCGACCCACTTTCACGCTTTTCACTTCTTCCGCGACTCTCTTCGACCCACCTTTCCCCACTCTGCCAGCGTCTCTCGTCTTCCCTTTTTCAGCCTTTTTCGTCGGCGACTTCACAGCGATGAAACCTCCATTCAGACGTTTCCGACGAACAACGATCCTTCCGAATCGATAATAACGCGATGTAGAACAAGCGCGCCAGGTCCATCGAAATGTCGCGGTTCCTCACATTGTGTTTCCCTAGAGACTGTGCCACTCTCGAATTCTCGTTCGAAAGTCGTTGAAATCTCATAATTCGCTGGCTGGCTGGGACGCTCGTACTTCCTCACGGACGAACTAATTTTCATATTATATTCGAGAAACTATATATGCGGTATCCCGGTAGGAATCGTATTCGAGAAATTCTAGTAATTCAGAAGCAGGAATACGTATCAGGTATACTCGATTTTAAAGTGTATAACGGTTGAAACTTGCTGGGTTAATGGTGGATATCGAATACAGTTTCATACTATTGCAGCTGTAAATTTCTATACAAGTGACTATTTATTATTAGTGATGAAATTTTTTATAATTTCAGTTAAGTGAAATTATAATATCGATAATTCACAATAAGATAATTCAACGAGTTAGCTCGCCAATTTTCCTACTAGAATTTTCTACGATCTCCTTGAAGCATCGAGAGCGCCAATGGTAATATTACACGAACCCTCACGAAAATTCTTTTATTATAATTATGAACTACTATTAACGTAGTTTAACTAATCCATCGAGTTTGCTCTCACTGTAATTACTTGAGAGTTGAGAAACCGGAGAAACACGAAAGTAACATGGTCGACTTAAGATTTCAATCAAATAGAAAGGATCTCCAAAATTGTATCATTTAACATTCGTGAAAGCATGTACGTATTAGAGACGAAACACAATAATAGAAGTTTAACTTGATACGTGAGACGCTGTGATTTCAGTGCTCCTTAGAGAGATCATTCGACCCTAAAATTGTAGAATGGTGTTCTAGAACCCTGAGGTCACGATGTTTGAGAGTCTACAAGTTGGAATTATTTGGAACTACATAATTCTGCGATTCTGTAAACGCGAAACTCAAAGTAACATGATTCTATTGTGATACAAAGCAGATTTCGCGAACTTGAGATCTTATAATTCGAAGTATTCGGACTCATATGGGGTCTAAGAAATTAAAAGACTCACTTTATTTACTCTTCACTTTATTTAATAAATGGATCATTTGGGAAATAACTTGATTAACTTATTTTTTACAAATTTAATTTGTTAAAAAGTCAAACAACTAACTATGCTGAAGTTAATCAGAGTTTGACTTCTGTCTGAATCAAATATAATTATAACACAGATAAAAGTACTCTAATCTGTGAATAGAAAATAAACTGTTCTTTTGTTAACAAAACTTGTTGATGAACAAGAATGCGGAGATATCTATGCAGCACAATGTTTTACAATTTCATGATTCTTTTCTTCTTCATTAGTAACCATGCTATTATTGTTAGGATTATTTCAACTGCGGTGGGATAATGCGAAGTCAGGTTGAGCGGAGGAGTTCGCTTCTAGACCGGGTTTTAATTGGTGTCTGCTATGAAGTACGAGATCGTATTCAAGTTTAAATTACGGAGGGGGATTAAATTCTGAATGTACGCGCAATGGTGGAATTTTTACGTCATGGCGGAGTAGCGGAACGTCTCTGAAACTGGGGATGGGAAAATAAATTTATTCGTCTTGATTCTTGATATGCCCGTATATCACTCGTGTATCATTTGTTCGTCTTGCGTTCAATTACCTACCAGAGCTTTTCTTTAACGATAATAATCGGCCTTCGACGTCTGACGCTGGATGGATATATTCTCGAACAAAGTTTACGGAGTAAATGCAGTTTCGGAGTAAATGCGAGGACTACTCCAAAATATAAATCAATACACCGTATTGAACACATAAATTAATTTCCTGGGAAATATGCCTACCTCCTATTGAAAATGCTATTTCGCGTTCTCGGGAAAACTTTCCGTCATAGCTTTTTTCTAACTGACCGAGCGTATATATTTACTGCGTTGTTAAACTGTGGGAAAACAATGTTGTTAAACTAGGTCCAGTGAGGATTGAAAAAGTACAGTTTTGTAGCCGGCGAATGAAACGCGATTATATTCGCGGTCTGTTACACGGTTAGTTGCGAGAGAAACAAAAACATCGACGAATATTTTCGCGGATCCATTCACCGCGTTATGACGTCTAGGTCATATCTGTACAACTGCAAACAGTTTTTTAAAGCCATCGAGTGTATGTAACCTCGCTGAACTCTCGTTTCATGGTTATTTTATGGTTCGTGCAACCGTGGCACATGTGTGCGGTCAAATATAAAAATACATCGTACATCAACGGATTCAAGGATACCGCCTGTCTCAATCACTGTGTAACATCCCCAATTTAGTGCCTACATCAACAAAAGAAAGTAAATTTCTACATTCGGCTGGCTAACTATCTGTCACAGCCATTAGGAATACCGAGTAAGTTTTTCTTTCACTTCCAAGAAAACTACGTTTATTTTGAGATAAATGGGTAGCGTGCTTATTCGGGATTAGCTTTAAATTACGTAATCGTGTAGTGAAGCTGTTGTCTCTCGGAAATATTTTGAAATGATTAATGCGACGTTTTTACGCTTGACAATCGTATCAATGCAGCGATGTCGTGTAAACACCGTTAACCTTATGCAAATTACACTGGCATGTTCCAAGCTTGTTTCAAGATTCCTGTGACATTTTTCTACTGTTCTATTTACATTTACTTTAACTGTATACATAAATACCGGAGCTGTGTTTCTTAAACGTTTGCGAACTTAAATATTCATACCTATTACAAGAAAGGGAACATTTAGGAAGATTCGTGCACCCACCTCGGAAAAACGTTCCACGAGTTTATCCAAAGGCTAAATTTAAATCGTACGTGTTTGGGCAACGAAAGGATAGAGTTTAGATGGTAAGCACACCCTGCGGACGGATCGTGACCATCGACAGGAGTTTCTATTTTTCCACGAGAAAGGAAGTTCGCGCTTTCCCTTAGTAATCCGATTCCGTGCTTGTTGCACGCATTAACGCTACATCAGGAAGGCGATTCGTCGTGGCAGCTGAAACTAGCGTTCTCTAAAAACGTCAAAGCCTGAGAGGCACCCGTAGTCACGTCATTTGGACCACCGCCGTAATGGAGAAACTCGGTTTCCCCATAGAACGTCCAGTTTGAAACAACGCTAGCTCACAGAGCCACGTTATTTTAATTAAACGTAAGTACACGGGAAGCGTTTCCTTCTTTTTTATTCCTTTTCGTCTTTCCCTTCTTCTGCTCTCGTTTCTTCTTAAATCGACTGCTCTTTCCATTCGAATTGAAACAACGTAATCCTGGAGTTACCGGTATCATAATAGACAGACCGCGTTTCCAATTGCGAGGGAGCGCAAACGTGGGATAACTCTCGTTTTGTCGACCAGCATGAATGGTACGACTTTAACTTACGAATTTTAAATAACTTCGGTAGACTATTTAAACTTCCGTAGAATGGAGCCATTTAATTTTACGCGTTAATTCAAGAACTAATTACTGTGCTAGACGTACCCTGCACGATGTGGTGGAGGTAGAGGAGGAAAAAAATTGAGCGGAGGACAGGGGCGGAGAAAAAAAAGCAGCGAATCCGAATAACGAAACGGAGCTGAAGTTTGAATCGCGCCTGTAATTCTATAAGCAATTTTAGCTGTTCCGTTCGTGAGATTAAACCGGTCCCGTTAAAAACGCGCAACTTTAAATTAGGTAGGTACGAACGGCGAGTCGTGGCGTGGCGATTTATTATCAATTTATTAAATTCTCGTTTTGAAACGTTACATTTAATTTAGTGGGTTTTTGGCATGTCTGCTGCGCAGATATTATGCAAATCGGTCAAGAGCCGATGGCCGTAATTTCGTGACATCGCTGAAAAGAATAGGACGTCACAAAGAATATTCGGAAAGCGGCCGCTTTAATGCCGATATTTCGATGCAGAGTGGTTTAACAGCATCTTGCGCGACACGGCATGCTTTTACGAAATTTACATGCATTCTGCGTGGATGTTCGATACGGTCGATAGATTGATATCTCACGTGTCTCGCAGTGTCTTGCTCAATTAATTTTAAAATTACTAGCGCGCAGGAAAGCAATAAAAATAATTGGAGAAAAAGAATGTTAATTCACGTGAAGTAATTGCATAACGAAGAGAATGATGATGATGGCGATAATGAAGATTGGACAGCTAGTACATACGCGAGTCGTCATTATAAAACTATTTAAGCCGAGAAGGTACGAGTGTTCCATTAAACGTTCTTTTCTGTATTCACGAAGCCGTGACAGGCTTTCATGGATCCTTCACACTGTTTGGCGATCTCCATTTAAACGATCCGTATTTAAACATCCGTGTTGTTGCCCTCTTTTACATCCCTGTTTCCCGCTTGTTCTCTTTGATAACTGTTACGGACACGTTAGTACCATGTAACAAACTCTTCTAGCCTGCTTTAACCACGTACCTTAATTACGCATTCAGGACTAGCATCGTTCGCTGTAATTATAAACTTCGACATGGAAGCAACTCGGTGAACGAGCTACCTTTACCTCGAACTGCTTTTGCCTGTGTGTCGTCAGGATCGAATCGAACGAAGCGCTTGATTACTTTCCAACCTTTACTATCCTCTGCCGAGATAATATTTTGTGCATTATAAGGTAAAAGTAACGTCAACAACTTCGAATCGCAACGAAAAAGAAACGATCAAACTGCTCACATCGGTATTTTAATTATGATATCTTCATCTTCCTTTTTAATATCCCTCTATTCTTTGTATATGGAGAATTTCAAAATTTAATCTTTCAGATATAATCTTCCAATCACAATAAATTCTAATGAAAGTTATTAAATAAGGCTCTCAGACTTCTATTATGTTCCCAGCAATCTCGAATATAAAGAAAAGAGGATCGTGACTCTTCTTTCCCAACTTACTCGAACGACGACTTCCCTCTATCAATTTTACGATGAAAACTTAAAGAAACCTTGTTAGGGGATGGCGTACACTTTCCTCGTTTAATTAACCGTTCTCGCTTGCGGTTCCCAACCGCGAACCCTGTTTTTGAACCTTTAACCATTCCCGTTGTCAGGCGGTCGGTGAATTTATCGCTTGATTTGAAATGCACCCGCGCCGCCTAATGTCCATTCATATCTCATCCGCGGTAACAGTGAATATTGCACCGACAGAACGTCTCGGCGTCGCACGTTAGGTCGAATGAACTCCTGTCCGTTTCCGAGAGGGTTGAATTTGTTCCATGTAGACGCACGCTTCCGTGTATACTTGGCCTCGCATGGAAATGGTCACTCCGCTTTGGCCTCAGCAAGATGTATTTGCTCGTTGCGGAGAATTCGTAGCGCATGCTCGATCTTCTATTAGGCAGCCAGCTTCCTATCAAGTGGCTTAGAGAAATGGGTCGTTGATTAGTTGTGAATGGCCCTTGTTGGAGAAAGAGTTTGCATTCAAATTGCGTACGGAGGAAGAGGCATAGATATGTACGTAGTTACTCGCAAATTCATGATACGGATTTTCTAATGACCCATGGCTTGCTCGAGTAAGTGAATTAACGCTTGTCCGTTTATAAACCAGTTCTCTTTTGTTAATTATAATTCGATTATTTTTTATTCAGTTTTCACTACTTTTTTCTCATAACTTTTTTCCTTGGCCGTTTCAAAATCCTACCCATTATAATAAATACCTATTATAATAAAAATCGCACAATGAATAGTGTGTATAAAGGAAGCTTCAGATATGTATTCATACGTTAAATGTTCATAATACAGGCGCAAGTATGATCTCTAATTATGTACGAAGAGGTGTCAGTATGGTCTTTTCGCTTTACCGAATTACCGAGTAAAAAAGGCGAAGTGTAAGCACGAAAAATACGCGGAACGTAATAGAATTACCGTGAAAGCAAAATGTCGTATAGAATACGATATTCATTTCTCTTGCTTAAAGAAGATATGTTCAGCATCGTTAACTCGGCTCACGTGTCTTAACCTCTCAAGTGAATGCAATTAGCGTAATCCCGCTGGATTATTTCTTTTCAAGGCCTCCCTTTTACGAGCAACCGAATCCCTGAGCGTTGTTTACGTAACGATTATTTCAGTTTGCGAGGGTAGCGCTCAAGCGAGCTCGAGTCCGGCTCAGAACTTTGTTACATTGAATTAGACAGCAATGTTCAGATTCGCGATTAGTGCACATGGCAGTGGTAACTGTACAACCGAAACTTTCGTAACTCTGAATCTCTGCACTCTCTGGGCGTTATTCGAAATTCCAGACAGAGAGAGCCTCGCCCGCGATACGAACAGTTTTCCCACTTTCGATGGCTTAGAATGAATTAAGATTTTTCGAAGTTAGTTCTCGCGAAACGTCAGAAAGTTGCACGATGAATATCAAACGCTCGCTTCCTGAAACTGCTCGCAGGGAGTCGCGTTTCAAGATAGCGCATAACTGCGGGATCGATATGGAAATACGACGGAAATAAATGCGAGGATGATCGTGCATTCGAGACTTAGATAGGAAGAAGCGTGCTTCTTCTCGAAGGATCGGAGCAAGAAAGGAGGTGGAGGGAGCGAAGTTAAGAGGCTAAATTAAGCTTAAAAAAGTTAAATTAACGGGACACTCTTGATCGAGAGGATAAGGGTGGGAGGGAAAACAATATTTTCGCTGTGAAAGGGAGAGTTATTAATTGCATCTGAAACGATTACTTGTACTCCGTCGAATCGGTATGGAAGAGTCCAACTTCGGAAAGTAGAAAAACTTTTGTGAAAATTGAGAAAAGCTTTTAACGCAAATACGCAGGAAATGGGAAAGAATGTTTCAAAGGAAAGGCTTCCAGACGTTTACTTTGGATGATAAGTTAAAAACTGAGCTACGCTTCGGGACAGACATGAATAAAAATCCAGATTTTAAACTGTTCCATCGTGGAAAACGTAACATCTGTGCTTAATTCCATGCCCTCCGCGTATCATCAAAATCTAACGGAGATCGTTATTTTTAAATGGAAATTGTTATTCCGAATAATGATCGATGTTATATTCACATGGTCTGCTAGAAGAATCGAAAGCGATGATATCTACCAAACTTGTCACAATTGTCGAATTAGATAATACTCTTTACCAAGAATAATCTCACAATTTAAAATTGAAAAATATATTTCCTTTGCATTAGTTGCATCAATCTGCTTTCGTGAGTAACTATAGTCATGATTAAAATTTTGTCCGTAAAAACTTAATTAATCGACCGTGAAGAAAATATTTGCTGTAGATGTAGATACTATCGATCGAATGGAGACTGGCCTCTGATGAAACTCCAACACGCGTTACCATCGGTTTAATGAATAAAAACATTCGTGATACGAATAAACTCAATCACTCTCTGCACCGTTAATTAATCAGGCCTCCTTCGTGCAATTTGGCCAAATAATCATGATAACTGATCGATTGTCGACCGCGATCGGCTACGATGCCTGCCTTCGATCATCGAGTCGGAAGTTACAGATCATCATCGTTACCGATGTAATACGGTAATCACGGGTCCTTAATTGGTTCGGAGTTTACAGCGAGAGAAATACGCGTTATTATCGTCGCTACTCGCTGGCAAATGCCTATGCACGTCGGTTGTTATCTCGATACAAGCAACAAGCCGCACATTCGGGCCGCCGACTAATCATACTAACATGAGATGCAGAGTCCGCCTCCTAAGTAAACTCTAAACTCTAAAGTCTGCCACAAGTTGTTCCGACGTGGTGTCAGTGAGCAACAGAAGGTATTCCCGGTAAGTACATATCTAAGATGTACCTGTCAATTGCGAGCGTGTAGGTAAGCGCCAGAAATACCTTTGGATCCCAAGAGGTTAACCGCGATGCTAAGATAGCATTCAACGCAAACTCAGGGGCTCTTATTTTAATTACCCCGTCCTTCTGTGTTACAGCCAGGCCACGTCACCGACGAAAACACATTTAAGGAGAGGATACTGTAATACGTTTCCTTCACGGATTAATGCAATTTCCCGTTCATCGTCATTGCAACATCGTTCTCTTTGTTACGGGAAATCAAAGTTGCCACCGTGAAAGACGATCCTTGTTCTCTACGTCCCTGCGAGATTAGCGTTTTCTTATTCGAAGATTAAATCGCATTTGTTTATCTTTGGTGTCTAGGAATTTATATATGGATGCACGACATATTGCTCGTACGTGTAACGTTTATGTTTCGCTTTACGAAACTTTTTGTTAGGATATAAGGACCGTGTTAATTTCGATGCACAGGAAACAGCGAGAAACGGAGAAATTGTCGTGTTAGTTCGGATAAAAGAACTTTGATCCAAAATTAATTTATCTGATAACTTGGAGGATCAAGAAATCGCTAAATCATCGGTATTAATGAATCAATAATCACTGAGAGATTTATTAGATACGCCTTTTAGATACGCCTTATTCATGCGTTTTCGTTAATGCCTCTAACTACTTGTTCACCTTTAATGTTCCTCCTTGTGTCTGTTACGTTATCGGGATGATGAATCAAGGTTGAATAACGACGAATCCTATCGTAATTTCAATGAAAATTTCATTGTGATAAAATAATTATAATATTATTCTCTGGTTTTTCCAATAAATTCACATATAACGACGAACCAATTTTATCTTGTTTGGAAATAACCAATCAATAACGAACCCTTTGATCTCTCACATATCACGTATCTCACATATGTGTCTAGTTATAGACATATCGCCGAAAGAAATCTCGTTTTTTATTCATATTCTCCCTGTTCTATACGACAGAAGAAAGAACTAGGAACGAAGCTGATTATAATAACTCGAGACAAATACGTTGGGATGGGACGTTCGCGGCGAGCACAGGACGTGATGTGACCGGTTCATCGTTTATGCATTCCGTAGCAACGCATAAATTTTTCTGCTTCGTGGAAGAATCGGTTTTTTTCGCCATGTTTTTTCTTCAATATGTTTTTTACTTTTTCTCTTCTATTTTTTGGCTTTTTTCTCCTATTGAACCCGCGACACGCACATAGCCACGCCGTTAAAAGCTACTCAATATTTGACGCCGGTGAAAATGACTTACGTGTGATCCGACGTTTCCCAACGTTTTCACGTTCCCTGAAACGTTCGACGCAGAACGTAAATAGACCAGTAGAATCGAGAAGCGGGAAATGGGTTCAGATTAAAAAAGCGTTTGCATACGTGATTAATTGTTTTCCCCTCGTTTCTGCATGGATTACCAGTGTTCGCTCGACTCTTCTCTACGCGTATACTCCATAGACGAGAGAGCACGACCGTAACATCGACCGGTATAATTACACCTCTCGAAACGTTCTTTCTCATCGGCGATTCCTCCATTCTATCGTTCGACGTCGCGTCCAAAAGCCAAACCGCCTCGAATAACGTTCATTTCCTTACTGGTTGGATCCAGAGATGGCTACCACTTGTCCGCAATTCCTTCAGGATGTACGGCTCAGTGATTCGTGAGAGAATGAATGAGAGCAAACGCCGCCCCGAAAAAGGAAATCTCACTACTGAAATTCGGTTATTTCTAGGCAATGATTAAGATTACGGCGGATATAGTAGAGCGGATACGTTTTAAAATATGAATAATCAATCTCCTGTTGGATCTTTAGCAAGAGTTTTTGCTTAATTTCCTCAAAGGAATAGATTAAACGAAAGAATTTTGGAATGTTTGGTGCGTTTGTTTCTTTCACGAAATTTATCTGTGTATTTTACATATAGAAGGTTATTACATGAATTGATGCTTTAACGACGTAAGCTGAGAAACATTTGAGGACTTTCTCAAATACCGTGACGACAAGAAGTATTTACAGGTATCCTTGTTTCATTCTTCTACATATTACCTTGTTTTATATTTAATTTTCATAGTATCAAATTTTTGTAGTCATATGGAAGCACTACTATGATGATATGAAATTCAATATACCTTTTAATTAGAAATTAGTAATTAGTAATTAATAATTAATAAATGCTGTAATAGATACAACGATATGCAAATATTTCTTGCAGTTTCTGTATAATACTGCAAATCTTAAACCACGCAGTTATGAATATTTATTTCGCATAAAGAGTTGAAAATAAATATCGTTTGCATCCGATTGTAGAAATGTTAGAAACTTTGACGATAAAGGACTAATTATTCCGGATTCATCGCTACCTTGTTACACTGTTAAAGAGTTAATCAAGCGTTCAATCGAAAAAATAGCAACGTAACAATTAGTCTGTGCGTACTTTAGAGAGATACAGACACATATACAAATAGATGTGGAATGATTTAAGCAGAGTTCAGTATCAACGCTCATTTCCGAGGAAAGTAGTCGAAATTACGTTTCGATTACCAATCTTGAAAAGACCGGCGCGCTATCGTGCACAGGGCACGTTTTACACAATAGACAGAACAGTATCTTTGTTAGCCCGTTCTGATTGGACTGTTAGAATCTCTGCTTATGTTAGTTATGCCGGTGCATTCAACCAACAGCCAGAACTGCTTTGTTGGCATTGGCATATCAGGGTGTAACGAGCCTCTGTATTGACGTTCTATTCTCCGGCTCTCTCTGACCGTGAATCTCCCGCTTTCAGCAACTATTATTAGTATGTACCTTTGTGTCTGCAGACCCAGGCTTTATACATCGGAAAGTTTTCCTGATTCCCGTCGCAAGTTTATGGATAACAGAGTTAACTCCGCATCGCATCGAGGTTCGGACGCGCGACCAACGGAAGCGTTCTCTTCCGAAAACCGGTGAATTCACAGCCTCCGTCTAGTTGCTAGCATAACTTCTGATATCCTCGATTTTATGTAATAAACTTCTAACTGATGAAAGAAATTAATTTTAATGCAAATAGCTTTCGTAACTAGACCGCGGATGTTCGTGTTTTTATGGAAAATTTGAGGATACAAATATCCAAATTATGAAAGTACTTATAAAATTTATGGTAGAACGGCGATTATATGAACCTACTGGAATACAAGCGATTCATGTACGTAAATGGAGTTCACATACTGCTTACTATTCCTAAATTATGTACATGTATATGATCTTCCATTAGTGTAATAGGAAGGAGTCTATCTAATCAGACACTAAAATTTCGTTCAATTAAATAAAGTTCCGCAGGGAATGAAACAAATCTCTGCTCGGGTTTTATCTTCATGCCCCTAAATTTATGTATGAAATTTACAAATAGGAAGTTCCAAAATGTTTTATGCGAAAAAACAAATATTTGAAACTTCCAAAGAACAGAATTTTTGCTATTCCTAGCACGTACGTTTAGAAAAAAAAATATTTCTGAAATCTATACGAAAAGCATGTGTGCAACGTTAGTCATCCATACGAGGAAAGAGGCAAAAATGGCGAAGGTTCCGATCAATTCGTAGATTCCAGGATTCCAGACATCGAGTCGAATCCTCTAGGAATGCCATGGGACAAACCGGCGACCGATACATCGTCCCTTACAGTAGCAGACCGCGCTCGAATCATTATCATGCAACTACCAACCCCGCAACAGCGACCTGCCGTGCAGACGCATCCATCTTACCGGGTCCTTGGCAGGAGACGCGAAATCAGTTTTATTGTATCTCTGTACTTGCTCACTCGTGTCGCGTATGGATGCAAATTTGCTTCATTAGGGTATCGGGGATACGACGTGGGCCGAATACGTTCAACCACGGGGATGCTCGTGAACCAACGTCGGATATGGTGAAACACACCAATTAAAACCGAAGGCTATCCTGTGCCCGAAACGTAAAAGGAAAGCGTCCGTGGTTTCTTCTTCCGTTTCCACGATTGAATTTTATGTTACCTATTCGAATATTCTATCCTAAATATAATCTCGAATGTCAGGAGCTCAACGACTTGTATAGGTTGTTTCAAAATTCTAAATATATATATAAAGTGTTGGATTTATTTTCTTTTTCTCTTATCACGGCTGATAATCTATCCTAGAATATATGTAATTTTGAATGATTAAGGTTGAATGAGATATAAATTGAGAATTTTATATACACCTATAAATTGTTAGATTTAATTGCTTGTATATAAACGAGTCTATTACAGAAAAAGTGATATGAAATAAAAATATATAATACATAGTACAAAAAGATGGATTACTGAAGCACTAAAAATTAAAAAAGCTTTACATGCAAAGTGTAGGAATAAAAAAAATAATTGAAATATATGACCGTACGATACGTGCAGTTCGATTGATGTACTATTTGTTTTTCTCTCTACTTCCCCCTTCCCATGCTTCTATTGGGTTCATAGGTCGAAAACTGCCAATGACCTCGATAAACCCAACTCTATGAACTCCAACATAAAGTAATTGCTAAAAATCGCGACTATTTGAAGCAATAATAAAAAAAAACATGAAAAGACATTTCTTGGTAATAAGAATAATTGATACGTCCTGCGATTGTTCCAATCTATGCTATGTACGCTAATTTAAATCCTTCAAAGTAAGCTAGAAGGAGCATGAAAATTATCAAATGAATGTCGCGTCGACGGAATTGAAACATGCTGTTCGTATCGCGAGTTTATTAAAAGCTATGTGCACATAATGGAGTGCACTAATGAAGATGAAGGTCATCGCGTGCCTGGAACGCAAAGGAAGAGTCTAAAGAGATTTCTGCCTCGTTTTCTGACCCGTCTCGATTTATATTTACGTACCCGGCTCACGTATGTAGCGCGCAGAATGAAAGATCGGAACCACCAATTCCACGCGGATCTCCTGTTGAAAAACTGCTCATCGATCTCCATCCGACACAAAAGTCGATTAATTTGACGTGCCTTATCGCCTTACTTTCCCGTGCCTTGATTTGCATTATACCTTATTGAATGTTTGTTTTCTGAATTATGTAGATACCAGTCACGGAAATCGCCCTCCTTGAACGCAGATTGAAGAAATTTAATTTTGAAATCAAGTATCTATAGTAGCATTTTTTTATTTTTAGATCCTTTATTTGAATTAAATAAATTTCTAGTATGACGATAAAAAAAGAATTAGTGGCTGTTGATGATGATGGGGAATAATTAAAAGTTAAGACGAAATCGAAGACTATAGAACAATGAAGTCTGCGAAAATTGCATCGAACAACTAAGTAATTACACTTACTCCCAACATTAACTTCGTTCAACTGTAACAGGAGCAGTATACTATATCAGATTAGAGTAACTAGTACACCTTCACTTACAGTAATATGTATATACGACCTAAATAATTGTGTATAACAACTTTCTTCAAGGAACGTTATATTACCATCGTTCACGAGTAACTGAGTATTTTACTAACAATAAGCCTATTATCCCCTATAACTACGCAGATCCATTTTTAGGTTGAGCATTTTCATATACATCACTGCATATTCATTACTTATCAAACAATTAGCCACGCTATAGAACTATTACAATACATCAACTGACCATCAAGAACGGTACCACCAAGAAACACACTTATTACTATAAAACGCTAACGAACAATATTATTTTCGTGTTTGAGGTGAATAAATATTTGACCATTGAAATTCACGATCAAGCTAAACTCTTGCAGAGAAAGCTAAATGTATGCACATTTGACCTTCGAAGCTCAAAATCAAACCAGAAGTTTTGTTTTCGCAGAGAGGCCAATCAAATATTTGACCTTTGAAGGTGAAGGTCAAACAGAAAACTATTTTTGAGGAGAGGCCATTCAAACTCTTTGCCTTTGTACATTCAAGATCAAATCGAATATTTTGCTTTCATAGGAAGATTATACGAATATTTAATATGGGATGATTAAGTTTCTATTGTAATTTTTAACTTTCTATGCTGTGATATGACTCGACGATTTGTAGCCATAAATCATATGTATTTCCAATTCATTCATACACTCTGATTCTTAATCAGAATGCTGTTTATGCCAGGTGCGTAACATTTTGCTACATTAAAGAATCAAAGCCTTAATTGGGTTAATTAAACTGTCTACGTGGAAGAGTGTATTTGATGCAACTCGACGACAGTACCATGATGCTGACGCGCGACTTTGTGAAATTCGGAAGTTAACTTCCAACCGAACCGTCGTAAATCTGTAAGCAAATACAAACAAGCTGATTGCCCTCGAAGTCCTTGGTCTATCCCTCACCAGTAATTAAACAGGGCAATCTGCACTTCCTATCCACGACGTCGTATGAACGGCGAGAATGAGCTGGATCCTCAGGGCGGAGAGCACCTATTGCCCGAGAGAGAACCATCTGTGTGCACTAAGATTATATTTGGTTTGGTCCATGCAAATTCATGAGTTCCTCAACGTCCTGACATTCGGCTAGTTTGAGTTGAATAGACGCAAAGCTATTGTAACAATTTCAATGATATGGGGATTTGTCACAAAAATTAACTTATAATTTATGAAAATCTTCATAAGTTTCCATACTCGTGCTCGAATTTTAGCGAAATTATCATCGAATCGGTAATTTCTTGTTAATTCAAGCATGCATAGGGCGGATCTTCAAACATTGTTAATGCAAATTGAAGTGTTTCAGTTTATCTTGATGCATGTTAATTAGCCCAAAGTTTCCAGTATGTATGCACACGATAATCGTCCGTTATAATACGAGATGCAGAATATTATTGAGAATGTCAATGTTTCAGTAAGTATACTCCTGTTATATGTTTCTGGATCGTTAGACAAACAATTTCATTCCGATTACGAGGTACCGGCGATTAGAATCGAAAGTTAGCTCATTGGATTTCGTCGGTTGTATTCGGCGCGTCGAAAGAAAATTCCCCTTCAAATTGTTTCGTGCGAATTAATAAGTTCGAAGTTCATGTTGAACTGGATTCGAAGCGATGGAGAATTGGAACGAAACAGTGGCACGCAATGTTTCCGGCGAGCGCGAGTTAACACGGCGTTACTTAACTTCTAAACTACTGACCGAGACGGGGAATCGCCTAGCTCCGTGTAAGAGAACAAAATTTCGATAATTATCAGCACGACGGAATATTCACGGTTTCGCTGGCAGCGATTTGCACCGGAGAGATAGCTGTATTAATTCTTCGCCAACTTATCTCATCGTGGAAAGTTTGGTTTATCTTGTAGTAACCTGTGCAAAGTAAACGTCTAGACGAAGCAGATCTCTGAGGTATCCGCGATATGAGACATTCTGTCGTATTTTATGCTGATCCTAATCCACCTTTGAAACGCGCTGGAAACTTTTGAACAAGGAGCATTGGTAAGCACACAGAATACATAGCCAGGCCTCCCCCGGATGCACGCGAATAAATGCAAAAGGGAACGTTTAAATTATTATACTCCCAAAAGGATTACCCAAGAAAATTGAAATCCTTCCGCTGGACATGCCAAGGTATTTTCTTTACGAAATAACGCCCCTTCTTCTCGAATGAACAGCAACTACATATGGGAGAAAAAATGTTACAATTTTGTTAGATCGGATCTCTTCAGTGGAATTTCCACTCATAGAGCAAATAGAGAGGGTGTTATTCTTCTCAAGTTGCATAAGAGAATTCAACTTTCGGAAAATGTAATTTGAATGTTAGCGAATCGTGAATGGTTCACATTTAGAACGAGCGGGTGAAGAATACAAAACGCTCTTTTACCTCGAGCACCTTGCAACGTTACATTCGAAATGGGACTTTTAACGCCTGAATTGTTAGTCAAATTTTTAATGACGAACCATTATATATAACAACGATGCAAACTCCAGTTAAAAGGGCTCTTATGTATTTAATAGCGTATTCCAAATATAGGTCAAAAGGTCGAACGCACGAAGACTTTATTTTCACATTTTCCTGCAATTCAAGTTCGAAATCGAACGATGTTTAATTATCAGTACACATTACATGGTACATAACTCCGACCTCGTTATCAATTTAACATATCAAGAATTTTGATTTAATATACCTAATATAAATTACATACATATAAATTATAGCTAATTTAGCATATCGTACCAAAATACAGGAAGACGCCACTTATTATCTCAGCGTTCAAACATGTGATTCATCAAAGTATTTGGGTACTTACCATAAAAAAACCTTTTCTATCCTCCTGAACATTAAAAAATATCCTTTGTTTTTTTTAGAAAATCTCATAATTGCACACTATCGTTCATAATTGTGTACAATGATTGAATGAATACGAAAAATATTGGGCAACCATTGCACTCATCATAGCATTTACACACTAATTAATTAGGTCCAAATATATTAAATTTCGTATCATTTAGTAACATTGTCATATGACTGCAAAAATTTGATACTGTTCTTATAGCCACTGTATGTGAACACTATGGTCGTTTTCTGTGAGCAAAACACGAATATTACTAAAATATATGAACTAATTCCTAAAAGCATCAGAATATCTTCGTGAGCTACATGTATGCATTCCCAACCACTGAAACGTTAATCGACGATCGTTGATATTGACCAAAAGTGTATACATTCCTGAAGAATAAACGCTAGAATCAACAATTCGAGAAACTGTGCATTCTCGGTGAACTCAAGGTGGCCATTTCGGTAACACAACAAGTCAAGATCACCCGTAAAGGGCGTGTACACTTAACATTCCAGCGACGTGCGCCAAAGATAGCGTTACTCCGTCATTAAACAGCGCCGAATATTTGCATTATAATGGAACACGGAGGCCGTGATTCATTGAGTTCGTCTCGTTCGTTATTAATGGCTCTCGGCTGCACAGATATTGCCGCGCGAGCCGCATTGTGTGTCAGTCCCTGCCCGTCCCTCGTGGTACACGTTTCCCTTCGCATTAACATAAGCACCGTATCTCGCAGGGTGTCAGTCGAAGACGCGAAGGACATCGCGTCGAGCTCTGGCTGGAATCCATGTGTCCCTTCTTCCATCTCTCTGTTTTTCTTGTACTCTCCTGGACAACGACTCTGCGAACGACTCGAGCTACTCTCTAATGATGACGTCGCGTTCGAACCAATGCATTCCAAATGCCGACACGCCTTTAAATTAGTGTCTCTGCTAGAATGTCCTAAAGATACGTCAACCTCGTTGACGCGTAAAAAGAGCCGCGGCCAGTTCTCGCCGAGTTTAAATATAGCGAGACGCGGAGAACACTCGAACGCTCGCGTGGTCGATGTCTTCGGTCCGCATGTCACCGCTCCGGAAGCCCAGCAACGCCAATGGGAAGAGGGTAACAATGTAATTCGCTCCTCGAGTCGATCTCAAGATCTATCATTATGATACCCGGACTGCATTCAGTGGCAGAATGCGAAGACAAAATGCGAGATTTTTTACTATTTTGTAGTTACTGGACTGAGGACCCCATGTATTGGGTTGATAACTAAGAGATTGCGGATTTTTTCAATACCACTTAATGACAACATTCGTAATCACTTAGTTGCCAACCCAATAGATTCGTAGTTTTGTAAATGCAACTGAACAAATAGAACTGAAGAAGACTAAGGGGAGATTTTTTCTTTTGATAAATATTATAACGTGCACACTATCGATATTTTGTATTTTTTTTTTCTCATTACATGAATTTTATGTATGCTTCTATCTTCAAATTTCACATGCATACACGAAAATCTAATTGCATAGTAATCACAATCGTAGAAGTATTGTCACTTCTACATTTGTGCTAACTAGTGTTCTATAAAAACTTGTTTACTCTAATTTTCTCCGTAATATAAACTATTATAATAATATTATTAAGAATATAGCTTTCAATGTATAATATCTTATAGTTCGCATATTTATGTTTACGAATTATATAATTTGATTTTCACAAAAATGCAACAAATGTTTTGCAGGTCATTGAATTCGTCAAAACTAAATCTCGGTATTTTCATTCACAAATTTATACTTATTCAAAATTAGAGTCATTTCGAGCCGTGAAAGGAGCTTCTCGTGCCCACGTTAGATCTGATCAGACATCAGAACGTTTCAGGATGCATCTGTTTTCTTTGCATTCACGCAATCTTCTCTTCTTCCAGTTCGCATGATAAAGATGATTATATGGTTGTTTCTTTGAAATGTCATCGACTTCCATCAAGGGCGGGAAATACTCGAGGGGTGTTAACATGATAAATTATTACGATGAAAGAGACGCAGATGGTGTCATAACAGATTGGCATACAATATGGAAAGTAGCGTAAAAATGAAATTTACATGCGATATTCTAGTTTATTCAAATATTTCGCCACGTGTTAATACGACAGTCATATAGCTTATAGTATATACATTACATGATAATGTCACAAAAACAATTCGTACAGACTCGCTTTATGTTTACCGAAACGATTTCGTATTTTCTGCAAGACTGATAGGAAACATCGATAAATTTCATATTCTGCGATTGACGGAACGCCATTTCTGACCTCATTTGGCTATCACCAGTTCGCTGTGCATGACACGGCCAGATAAGTCGTTAGTGTCGGATTTATCGACACGTTTTCTGCGTTGTCAGGAAAATTCATTATTCCGTCAGCGCTATGTGTCAGCGAGCGCGTTAATGTCAATGAAGCCTATCTGTGTATACTTTTCTCGTATACGGACTAAAGATCCATATATTTCTGAAATCCTGTCAAAAAATACCTTTATATATATATATTTGTTATATAATAATATACTTTCTTAGTAATTTATATTCTTCTTTGCTTTCATCTATTCGCATGATCAATTAAATCAACGACTAAACAATTACATTTCATAGATGGGAACACACAATTCCGATTTTTCACTAAGACAGAAGTCATAATGTTAGTACTTAGACCGATAAACAATTCCGTGAAACATACGAATTCATTATAATGTGTATTGTCCAATTAAATTGATTAAGTATATTATATTTCGTATCCTACACATTTTCATATCACTACAAAAATATAATAGATAAAGTGAGAATGAAATGTGTAGTACCTAATAAACAAAAGATTCCATTGGAAAGTAAGAGTACAAATAGTTATTGTAACCACTGTACTCATTTTATTCAATCTATATACAAAACCAACTAAATCATCGATTGATCATGATTGTTCAGTGAAGCATGGATCGTGCCCAAATGTTGGTTTTTATATCAAAAAAGAAACTTCACGGAACATGCGAATCCATTAAAACGCATACCTACAAAGCGTCGTAAAAAGGTGGAAAGAAGGCGCGGGAGCGTGAGCATCTGCGCGCAACGATATCTAAATACGTAAATTGCCAGGAGCTTCCGTGGCGGCAGCGTCGTTTGAATGAGCTGAACAGAAGATGAATGCCGGGAACGGGAGGAACGGTGGCGCGCAGAAAAATAAAAAAAAGTAAAAGTGTCCGTGCGTGTCTTTGAGCGAGAGTGGAAGCGTTTCTTTCGGTTTGCATCCGCTACCTTACCATCGCTGCATTCGAGAGTTGCAACGCGCGCTCCTTCTTGTCCGCCTTTGTATCCAGTTTGCGTGAAGACGTAAATAAAACGACACGCAATTTATTCGCCGAAGCCAAGCGCTGCCAGTTTCCTCCGTGAGAACATATATCCGCAGGTTGCTCGCTTTCCGCAGGAAACACATACGAGCGTGGTTTTCTTTCTCCTCTTGGCCACCTTCCTTTACACGCTCGTGAATACGAATCTCGCCCGGTGAATTGACGTTCTTTTGTTACTTTCGATATGGAATTTCACTCCATCGACCGTGGCGTGGCTCGAGTATTGAAAACCCTGTCCAAAACTTCGCCGGCTTTCCTTCTTTCGGGCATCGTGACACGCAGGTTAAAATCGTGTCATTGTGCTCGCGAATCGTGGCTCGTTCGTGTTGCTCGTGTCTTTCCACGGCCAGATTCTCGTTACGTTCTTGAAAGAGTATGGACAACGTGTAACTAAGGTTACTATATCCGCAGTAACTCCATATAGGAATGATGTATGAGCCATTCAGAAGTCACGTTGACCAGTTCCAAAATTGGAAAATAAAGAATAGTGCCATATTATTATCACGGGCATTGATTCTAAAATTTATCTTGCAATTTGCTATTGTTTGTATTATCTCTCTATCACAAACGAATTTATGAAAATAAGTTATTTGTTATTTTTAGAATTGAATATCAATTGTGGGTTTGATCAGTTTAACTTCAGAGAGGCGCAAATGTACAACATATATGCACGGTAAATGTCGTGCAATTCCTATTATACATTTCCAGACTGGTTCCAAATTTTACCAATATAATTATGATAGTCGAATTACGTTGTAGTACTAATGAAATTTCAAAAGGTTTCATATAACAGACACAATATATTCGTAAAAGTTCTCCATGTGTAATATATTCGCGAATTACTTGATTCTTGTATAATTTGTAAAGTTATAATATTTTATATGTAACTATTACACATTAATATGCTTCATATTTTGTAAGTTAGTAAGTCCAACTTTGTGAAAGATAATACAGAATACGATTGTTTCGACAGCTTTGAACTAAGAAGTAATCCTCCTTATTATACCACCTCCCCCGTTTCGTCTCCTTTTATACGATATATTCGGTATGTTAATCGTTAAAAACTTCAGTGAATATAAAAAACCGCATAATGCACCACTCAAAGAGACCTAGCATACAAATGTTGCCCAGAGTGATTGCATCTGCTTAATTTTCGTTTCGTATATAAATTTTCAAAAATGGCAATACCACGTTCGCATTCTAGTTTAATTTAGACGAGTTAAATGTTTCAAAGGTATACTAAGAGATATAAAACTACAATTGATATTCATAAATAAACACGTCTAACGTAAGGGTCATTTGTCTCGTCGTTATGGTGCATATTTTCAGACTGAACAAATCCTTAGAACTATAATGAAACCGTGCTCCCGCGTTCTTTCCATTCACCAGATAATTTTCATGAGTCCGGAAACGGATATTACATTACTCTGAATCCGTCGGCTTCGAAGGAAGCACAAGGTCTATCTCTCTCTCTGTCTGTCTGTCTCTCTCTCTGTCTCTCTGTCATTCCCTCCGTGTCCTGTACCGATCCAATGAACTAAAGAAAAAGGAAGGTAATCCGGCGACAGTCTCGCCGAAATAAAAGGATTTCTCCGGTATGCTTTCCAGAAATGTTTCAAGCAAATAGTTCAGCAGGGAGAGACAGGACTAGAACAAGTTTTCCACGAGAAACTTTGCAATCACGACAAAGAGACGCGTGATGCACGCGTGACTCTTCGTACTTTCGTTTGACGGGTGTGCGAGTTCATTCTTTCACCACGCGAGACGGAAACTGTTTCGTACCAATCCTTTTGTCCTAGTGGCTGCCGTTGCCTTTAAGGTTTGAGTGGTTTCGGGGGCCGTACTCCGTGGAAAGAATCGTCGGTGGAAGTTCGCTTTGACCGGTTAAGGTATAATTTTCGGATAGTTCCCAGGCACTTTCAGCCCGGCCACTTGTCAGCGAAGCCAATTTCGCTCGAAAGAACTTTGGAACCTGAGTTCACTGATGAAACGGACTGGATACTCCGAAAGGAGTTCCCGTAAAGAAACGCGTCGTTTTTCCGACGAATATTAAGTACACGCAGAGATCATGGAAACGTCGCAAATTTGCGTGATAACGATCGAATGCCTGGCTCGACGATCTCGAATTTTTTCCCTGCAAGTAGTTTTGACATTCTTGACTGTTATCTTCGATCTGGTTATTAAAACTGCAAAGATCATGGTTGATTTAATAAATACGGATGAAACCTTTTTATAAATATTTTATAATATATAATTTGTCCGTCGTTTGGAATTGAGCTACAAAAAACAGGGAAAAAAGTGAAGGAACAAGAAAAGATATGGAAGAAGAGAAGAAAGAGAGAAAAAGAAATATATACCATTGTACCTCTTAGGATTGAAGCAGAAGTAATCTCATGCTTCAGATTACAAGTATTTATTAACTCTACAGAAGATTTGATTTGCCTAATACACGCGAACTTTTATAACACAGAAGATAACATTATTCGCGGAATAAACTAATTCTATTTTCAAAATAATTGAGTACCAATGTAAAATGATAATTTTGATAGACTTTAACGGCTTTCTAATCAGTATGACCCGACTTGGTGTTAGGTACCCGAAATATAAGCCAGGAACGAGTAAGTTCAGAAATTAATTTGCGAGGTCGAAAGCTGCAAGCGATACTTTACGACGTCAGCTCCAATTTCATGCGGGGTGGATTAAATCTTATGGCGCACTTATCTCGCCATTAACACTGGAAATCCGGTCCGTTTCTATTCACGTTCGCTTTCCAGCAGGGTACCACGATTAAAATTCATCCGAGGCCACGATCGTTTGTCGTGTAACACTGCTACCTTGCCCGTCGTCCAGGCTGCGTATTATACAAGCAATGATTGGCCCGAAATTTCTCGAAATCTCTGGCTACCTCTTAGATTAATCGAGCCACGCCGATCCTTATTAATGCTGGACAGGCGAAACGGAAATTTGCATTATTACCGAAGCGTGTACGCTGGTCTGATGGTTCTTGACGAACGCAGCAGGCTACGCGTAATCATCGTCGGCAGGTGGAGGAAGGAATTTTGGAGACATAATGGCGAAGTTCTCCTCGACCGCCATTAGACGCCGCTGAAACGACCACTAAAAACCGACATTAAATATTCGGTGTTCGCCTCCAGCTAACCCTTGATGCCACTGATCAACAACGTATTACCATTCCTACGATTCCGAATAAGAAATCGGTTAGGGATAATAAGACAGTTATGTCGGTGATGCGACAATTATCTTGCATAATACGAATAATAATTAAGAACACAAGTTAAACGTGAGCCGCTAAAGTGTAGTGACCGACGAACAAAATGACACGATTAGAAACAGAGCGTTCACCTTTTCAATGTCTTGATTCCAGAATGAAAAATGTTCTGTTCCAAGATTCAAGTGTCTGACCGAAGACAAATGATCGTTTCTTATTAAATGCGCTTACGTTATCGCGAAAGAAATTACAATTTTCCCAAGTGAATTTTTATGTTCTCTCGTTTACAGTTCTCATATAGTATCACGATTCGGAAACCGTGTTGCTTTTCCTAACAACCGTCGCGATATGTCATCTATAATCGTGATAATACGTATGCATTTCTGGTTTTGTATAATACGTTTTTTCGCTAATCAAGCTCAGATTCAAAGAGTTACCTTTCGGGACGCGAGGCACGCGATAGCGTTTCGCGATGATAATCTCTTTTCCCCGTTCTCATTTGCCATTTCCGAGATCACGCAACGCAAAGGGGCAATGTACATGCTTCCCTTTCTCTCTCTTCTTTTCTATTTTCCTCTTTCACTCTATTTCTCTCTCATTTTTTTCACGTATTCATCGAGTTGGTAATTCAAACGAATGAAAAGTTTTCAAGCGGCGCGTCCGGCATCTCCTCCTTGTGTTACACGATTCTACATCTTTCAATAATGGCGATGCGTTGGCGATTTCACTCTGTCGGATGAAAAAAAGCCGCGCAGACGGCGTATCGTCCCGCAACTTTTTATCCTTTCTCCCGCGTTGCAAGTTCATTTCCGCATCAGTGGAGGCTCCGCGTCGATGTTTCAATGCTAATGTTACTTGCCAAAAGGCGAGCGCGTACCCCGGCACCGCTCTTATCTCAATTGAATACCGTCAGCCCCCGATTATTACCTTCAGCAAATTTAAACATCCCATTACACTTTCCTTTGGCCCTCGCACGCCCTGTTACACCCTAACAGAGGCCGACAGAGGGGAGGATCTCGTTCAGAACATTCATAAAAATCCCGGCGATTTTTTAATGAATCGTAACTACGAGACAGAAGGTAAGTATATAATTACAGTCATGATTTTACTCACGAACACGTGCCTCGTACTTCTTCGCCACTTTTTTCCTTTATTTTTCTTTTACTGTCCTCCTCCTACCTGTCCCTTTTCACTCCTGGGCTTTTCTTACCGGAAGGGAAGACGCAGCCAGAGGAAAAAACGAACATAGTACTTCCACTAGTTAATTTAATCGATAACGAAGTGAAAAATAATGTCTCCCGTTATTGTAATAGACTTGTTAAGGAATCACGTTATTCCAACATACTCGCTGACGATCGGCCACGGCTACCATTATGCGTTAAGACAAACACGTTTGAAATGAAACTGACAATCAGCATAAAATTTTCTGGATTATTTCCAATATCTGTTTATGGTCTGAAAATGTACTATTTGTAATCCAAAATTTACATTCACGAATGGTAAATGATTTTTAAAGATCAACGTTTGCGGCGATTGCTTTCGCAACGACAATTATTATTCACGAGAATTCGGCAATATCGAGCATGCCAACGCTGTAACAGACAGGAGAAGAGACGAGGTCTGGTATTGTCACCGTTGCATTCATTGCGGGCAAGTTGGTCGCTTGCCTGATACATAATAGTTGAACCATTGTGTCATTTGATTGCATAATTCTAGTTAGACAACGAGCGACCTGTGTAACGTGCACGCGCAGCCGCGTATACTTCGCTACCATCAATTTAATATCAATTCATTACGACTAGATCCCGGCTGGATGGGACTTCACGTTCCAGATTTTGATCGATATTCCTGTAACTTTAACGCCCTCGTATTATAAACGTTCGCTGCATTGTCTTTCGCGTACCTATTGTACATCGTTTCCTTTTCAACGCGAAAATATACGAGTTAACACAAGATTCTTCTATTTTCTTTTTTCCTCCTCGACCGTATAAAACAGTGAAAGGAAAGCCATCATTTATTTCGAAAGTGCTTTTAAAACGATTCCGTTATTATTCGAGTATGCTCGTTTCATATTTAATGATACATTCTATTTAATTCAATGCCAGCAGCACAGTGGCAAAATGAAAATTCTTGCGTTGGAAAAATAAAAAAATCCTTAATTTCAGAATATAAAATTTACATGGAGAACGGAGCGACGAGGTATGAATTTCGATGGGCGAATTTCTCTAAAACTGCGCTCAACTTTACGCAGTGCGTCGCGGCGCAAGTGAAACCGTTCTATCTTTCTCGTTACAACATTTCTATCTTCTACCATCGACGTGTGTTTTCGTATTAAAATGCAGATCGACGTACCCTATGTTCGAATACAACCGCATTTTTTTTGTTCGGGAATTTTCTCGAAAATGGTTTGGTAATTCGCGCGCGCTCCAAAGTGCGCGGGTACTTTCAAATTTTCCCATTACAATGCAGATCAATCGCGCTCTCCGGACCTCCATAGTTCTCTGGCCGCCTCTCTGAAAACGATTTTTACAGGATTGTCGAAATTTCAATGCATACTGGCCGATTCCGTGCCGCTATAGCGATCCGGTAATTTCCTTCGATTTGTCGTCGAAAGAATGAACGCTGTTGGGGCAAACAGTCGGTCAATTTCGCCGAACATTCAAGTTGTTATAATGGAAAAAATCGAAAAATCTTTTATTCTCGGTCAATTTCTACGAAGAATCCAGCGCGGCAATTTTCAAATTACTACCATTAAATCCGTATACGTCAGAGCATAGTGTAAACTATGGAAACAGTTTGTAACACGTTATATTTCTCCTCGAACCAACCGCCATCTAACTCTCAGATCACGAAGCGGCGGGACAAGAAACAGCACACGTTCTTCGATTATTCCGATTTCGTG
Source organism: Bombus vancouverensis nearcticus (assembly GCF_051014615.1). Lineage (NCBI taxonomy): Eukaryota > Metazoa > Arthropoda > Insecta > Hymenoptera > Apidae > Bombus > Bombus vancouverensis. The sequence continues at coordinate 3,011,467 of NC_134920.1, forward strand.
ATGGGATTCTTGGGTGTAACTCGAGATTCAGAGCTATCGAAGATGTATCGTCAGTGGGCGTGATATGAGGGCAAGAAGCAAGAGAACCAGAGCTATTGGAGCGACATTACAGATGCAGTGGATGTTACTGATCGGATTGCCGTGTGCTCGCGCGCTTTCGTGTTTACACACCTTCGGTCATGCTCATTTCCATATCGGAATAGGTGCATATTACTCTGCGTAACCACAACTCTGTGCACTCGCTTCTGTGGCCAACCACCTTTGCTTTGTGTTTCTCATTTTCGTTCTCCATTTTTTCGGTTTTTGTGCGCTGTCTTACTTCCATCTTTCCCTTTGTACTGCTCTAGGACTTTAGTTTTTCTTATCATTTACTGTCTCTTCTTTATCATCGTTTCTTATTCTCCGAGTTCTTTGTTGTCCCTTTTCCATTACTTTCCTGGTGCTTCCATAACCAGTCCAGAAGTTCGAGTTGAAATGCAAGATGGAAATTCATACGATCGAACGGATGCCGTTTCTCGTTTTTCTCTTTCTTTCTCTCTCTTTTTTTCTTTTTTCTTTTTTTGTAGCTTTGTGCGCTTCTGAGGATGCTCGATCGGAATTACAGAATAATCGGAGCGAAATTTCTCGCAACATCGGACTAGAGTTGAAGCAAGACTCGCAGTATTGAAAATTGCAAGTTTCAAGAGGACATTTGCTGCTATTCCGCGAAGCATTCTGCGTCGGAAGAAATTTTTGTCAAGCTGTTTTAAACACAGCTGGTAGAAAAAATGCCCGTGATTAGTCACCGTAGCTTTCCTTCTCTCGGTTTCCTTAACATTTAGTGCCTGCATTTTATCGTTACTTCTCGTTGCCTAGTTCCTTTGTTTCTGCCTTCCAGATATTTCCGTTGGTTTCTTAACCAGCCGTATATCAAAAAATGCGAGATACAAAAGTGGATATTGGAACAATCGACATAGAAGAAAGTAACGATGTTCGTCCATTTTCGGACTCATCTTCTCTTTTTATTTTTGTCACGGATGGATTGGGCTAAAAAAAATGTACGAGCCGGTTGGTAGTTCCTGAATTTTTTCCGGAAATTACGTGATCCGCTCGCAGTTAATCAAACGAGGCCGTGAAAAAAACGCGGGGGTGGAAGGTAAACGAATTTATTACGGGAGTGAAAAAAAATATTGAATGAAAGGATCGAAGCACGGATAGGACGGTTGTTCAATCGGCGAATCGACGCTCCCCGTCCACGGGACGAACGAACTGTCGAATTGTCATTTTGCCAAACGGATAAATTGCGAGAACAGATATTTCATCGAACAAATTGCTGAATATGTTGTGTCGGCAATAAGCGAGCTCACCGGTACGTATGCCTCTTTCTCTCTCTTCGTATTAAACGCGATGAATGGATTTATTAAACTTTTGTATCCTTTGGAGCGGTGCATTGCGTTGGCGTTGACTTGAAATTCTCAAAGCCACCGCAACGATCATGATTTCGATAAAAAAAAAGACAAAATAGTGAAAAGAAGAGGTAGGAGAGAAATGTTTCATGAAATCGGATTCATTTCGACGCGTTTAACCCGCGACGTGTGTATTTTCGGCGATTTTCCATCCTTTCTTTCATGGTTTCGCAGTTTTCCAATGGAAAATCGAAGAATTGAAAGATGTAACGTTGGCGCGTAAAACCGAAGAATGCAAATTGCTTCTTTGTTTTATGCAGAAGCGAAATTATCTCTGAGTTTCTAGGAGTTTAAAACAATTTCTAAAAATAAAATGAATCGATGATCCCACTTTTAGTTGCCTCACTGACGGCAGTTTTATTTGTACGCAAATTTTTGTAATAACACGAATCGTTTTGTTTCAATTCGTTAATATTCGAAAATATTCGTTAATATCACTTGCTACTTTTAAAACATTTAAATCAGCGTCGATTATCGAGTGAAATATAGAAAAAAAATATTCTCGCTGCGAAGTGTATTAACGCTATTACAATTCGATATATTTGTATAACATGGACAGAAACGTATCGAGTAATATCGAGTTTTAATTTTAATTCCATATCCGAATTCAAAGAAGCCCATGTGCTGAGGCGCTCGGGAAAATTAAAACAGATCCTTGAGCGACGAAACCCTGGTGGTTAATAGAAAAATTCCTGAGGGAAACGTTAAAACGTTTAAAATCGGGCTGATGAGGATTTCAATATGAAAGGAATTCCGGAACAAATATCGGACAAACGTTAAATAAAAATCAGCGGGCGCTTGATAAAATTCGCTCGATTAATTCACACGGGGAGCGGGGCGAAATGTAATTGTTGCGAATACGTTTTAATTTATGAATGAAAACGTGGTCGCCCGGGGCGTTGCCGGTGTAAAACCACCGCGCAAAACAACAGGGAACTGGCGAAAGGCGAATAGGTTTCCGATTTTGTGCGTCATTAAAATTTCATTCGGGCCGACTCAAAGGTATCAGTGTTTGCCAGTTATATACATCTCGTATGGCGCATACGTACGTAGATACGTGCACACGGTCGCACGTTACCAGCCAAAGAACCCATAGTAGTCGCATATTTATCCAGGGAGGACAGAACGAGCAGGTGTATAACACTGGACACCTTTTGATTGGTAAACATGCATATTTTATCCGGCCTCGCAATCGGATAACGTGTTGTTCGTATCAATTATTCTCCAAAACTCAACGCTACCACCTAATGGGGAACAGAGTTTTAATTGAAACGTAATCCCAATTAAAATGAGTTCACGATACTCTGCGCACGAATACGCGTAATCGTGTTAACGAAATGAAATGTCCACTCTGGCGCAAGATATCGGGGTGGTACTGTTCGCGGAAAAAGGTATAGCAAGAGCTTTTTAGTCGATAAGTTTCAACCTATTTCCTACGATAGATTTTATTTTCCTTCCCTTGCTCGTTTCTTCTATTTTCTCTCTTTCTCTCTTTTTCTTCCTCTTTCTTCTTTTAATATCCCTTTGCGAGCGAAGCGAAACGCTCCATGTTAAAATAGAATATTGTTTCCCTTTCTGATGGAGGAAAATTCTAGGAATGGTATTTTTATTAAAGGATATCGTGAATGTTATTCAATACTAGGAATTCATCCCGGTTCCACGTAAAATCGAAGAAACATCAGGACAAAGTGTATTCCTCAATGTATTTGTTCCGTTTATTTTTTATTCATAACGACTTACATCTCTATGCTCTTCAAATATACAGTCTTATATCTGGCATGATTCTCGTACCGATATATATTTACAACAACGTCTCACAAAACGTCACGTAACAACATCATACATACCCTTTTTTTTGTAAATATAACATTTCTTTATAAATGACTTTTTTTCTAATAGGACTCGTGTGCCCTCTCGTAACAATCACGTTCTCCGCAACGATCGTCACACGAAGGCAACATTCTGCTTAAAACACGCCCTTCATTTTTTCACTTCCCGATTACGTTTTTCCCTTTCGATTACCTGCGTAGAAAAAGCTCTGACCGCTGTCTATTACGATAATTTTCATGTGTTAACTTGTGTATGTACGTTAAAAAATGCTCCCGCCGTTAAGAAGTAACCTTAGAAAACGAATCGAGAACGCCTGTTATATTGTCGGATCAACGATACATCCGGAAAGTTGTTACAAACAAAGTAAACCGAATTTATTACGAACCGAATACTGGGAATCAACGTGAACCACGCGATATTCCGCCCTTCGAAAACGACCATTCGCAAGAAACAACGAACAAACGATATTATATCATCGATTCCTTACCAGCTACCTACGTCCTAGATAGTTTTTATTCTTGTTTGTTTCCCTAACGCATCAAAATGTCTCGCTAAAGCACCTTTTACGAATACTTTCTATTCCTCACAGGCTTCTGAAACGGATCATCGGATTCGTTTCACTGGATTTGTTTGCTCATCAGCGGAAGAACATGACGACGGCGATTCCTCGTCTTCGTTCACGTTGGCCATGAAAAATATTACGTTGTAACATCATAGACAACGCTAATTCGTACTTACGATTACGATTTCTTTACGCAGGAGAAAAAGTTTCTTCTTATGCATCGTTTAATCGAGTGCAAAGTTATCGCATAAGCTTCGCGTGCCATGATTCACATGTTTTCTCGTAGATCGTGGTAACTGTGAATTATCTCGAGAATTATCTCTTCTTCGCGATAAAATTAGCGAATTGTATCTAGAAGCTAGTTTATAATACGCGTAGAATTTGATCTACAAGCGTGACTTTTTTTTCTTAGAGTAATCGACGTAGATAAAAAGAACTATAACCGATGTCACACGACGTCGAAAAGAATTTCTGGTTTTCTTGACGCGCAGATATTTTCTCTTTTTTTCTTTTTTTGTTTGTCCAAGTTCTCGACACGTCGTTGTAAATTAGCCGAAACTTGACGCGGGTTGATCGCAGAGGCACATTAACGCATCCAGCTACTTCGGAAAATTTTATCAACGATCTTCGCTTCTGCTTCTAGTTAACCGTCGAGCTTATGTTTCTTCCGGCTCAATTGTTGAGTATAAAAATCTGCACGCGTCAGATTGCGAATTGACGATTCTACCTGCCATCAATGATTAAATTGGACGTAATGGTCGACAGACTGTCATCTATATCGCTATGCAAGCCGATGAAAATAAATTGCATGTTATCAGCCTATGTATATTTTTTCCGTGGTGTTACTTCGTTAACGCATATTCCAGAATTCTGAGATTAGATCTTTTATTTCTTGTCTGTCAGATTACCTTCGTGGCAATTTTGAAATTTCTGATTATCGACATGAACGACAGTTCAAATTACAATAGAATGAAACCTGTATTTATAAAATATCGATTGAAGGTGTTATAGAGGTTCGCGTTACGATCCTCTATAGGAGATATATAATTATATAAAAGATACTATAGTTTAAAAGATATATATGTATATATATAATATATATTATAAAAGTAACTGAATAATATTCAATTGAAAGATTTTTCTTTAAACTTGTAGACCATTTTAAATTTAAATTTATTTGAAACAATGGATTGCCTCCTTTTCAGTCGTACCGGTAACAAAGAATATGCAAAAAGAACGATCGTTCTCGCGACAAGCGTAGCTCATTGTCAGCTAAGCTCGTTCAGTGACGGCGACGATACGAAGATTTATCTCATATTAGAAACATCTAAAAATACTACTTCTTTTATTTTATATAAAAAGATTTAGAACGACTCTCAAGCTCCACACAACCCCATTCTCTTTCCCTTCCCAACCTCTTTTTGTTTAATAATATACAATTAACGTCTATGTAGTTATGTACAATTTGTTTTTTCTGCCTTACTGCCTCTTTTGTGTCTCTGGCCTCGAATAATGGTACTTACTCGGTCTTTACTTAAACGATACGCCCACTGCACGTCTAGGTTTTGCGCGAAACGTACGGATAAATTAAGCTCTATATCGCTGCTCCGTCGTAACAACTTCTATAATTTTATACAATCTATGTGGTTGTATTATATATCGTATCTGTTCGAAGGAAATTTCACGTTACCACGGTCTCGCGATCAGTGTCATGATTTACGATCGCATGCGAGATTACCGTAGTAAAGTGAATCGCGTTCGAAGGAATGGAAGGCATTTTGTAACATTTTCCTCGTCCTTTTTCCTTTTATTTTCCCCTTTCTTCCACTAGTAAGCTTCGTGCGCTTCCACAGACTATTTAGCATAAATTTAGTGAATAATCGAGACGCGATAACGAGGTTTTTCCTGCGTGATTGGAGGGAGATTGAAGGCATTGCATTAGAAATCGCACGAGTACGTTTCGCCAAGGATTTGTACGCTATTTTCACAAGCTTCTCTTCTTTTCTCTTCACCTTATATTTTTTCTTCTATTTGTATTTTTACATCGAAGAGATTTTTGTGTGTTAAGCTGTATGAAGCAGAACTCGTAGAAAAAAAAATGATTTTTAATTACTCAACGTTCGTAGACTATAAACGTTTGAGGAAACGAGTTAATGATTAACATTAAAGAGTAAGTATGCGATAAATCGTGAAACTCGTGTTCAACGTTCATTTCGTTGAGCGATATCCTCGAAGTTGTGCCTCTTCTTCTGACACGTCCCTCTATACACCGTCGTAGATAATTTTATATAAATCCATATTCTTATGAATATGGTTAGAGGAACGCATGCTTAAGCAGAGATTTGTTACATCCGTCAAATATTATAACGGTATGTATTCTATGCATTTTTGTATCTTTAAATTTTCCAAGCATCTGCACAAATAGAATCCACAGGGAATGTATTAATAACCGACACAATATTAGACAAGAAACGCCAACTTAGAACAAACAATCGTTTGTCGTGATCATAGTACGTTCGTGTCAGATGAAGGCAGACTTCGCAATTTCTACGATCGATATCCGCACATAAACTTACATAACGTGTTACGCTGGTAACGATTAGTTTCAGCTGTTGGCAACATCAGGCACCACAAACGATAAGTTAGGCCCATTTTGGTAATATCGTAGTCACTGTCAATGCGAACATTCCCTTAACAAAGACAATTCATCTGATACATTTCGCAGAATCAACAACAAACAACCATTTAGAACAGATAAATCAACGCGATAAACCAGAAGCAGAATTTTTATCGTCCTACACTATGACCTTTTTAACTGTCCTGTATCAGAACCTTTGGGCGAATAGAGGCCCAATTTCAGCGTAAGTTCTTTCGGCTTCCTAGGAGCGTTTCTAACGGGAAAGGGACTGAACTGCGTTTTTGGACTGGTCACAGTGTTGAAATTATTATCAGCTCCTTTACTCGAGTGTCCTATGTTACCTAAGCTAAGAGATGATTTCTTGTAACTGCTGGAACTTCTATCGGGTAATTCTGCATATTTCCCAACATTCATCTTGCCAGGGAATTCCGGATGAGAAACCGGTCGTTTCGATTCGTCAGAGAGACCTGATGAAAGTTTCGAGGTGTAGTGATGATTGATAGTAGAAGGAAAGTGATCAGGAAACTGACGATTCGGTGATAGAGAATGATAATCTCGGTGTCTCGTCGGTAAATACGATCCTGTCTCTGTTCCAGGTTCTATAGGAGGTAACGTGCCTAAGTGTCTATCATAATCCGTCGTACTCTTGGTATGAGTGTAGTCCTTAGGAGACAAAGCGTCGTATTTTCGACGAAGAAGGTCGGAAGATTCGCTGGGATAGTTCAGAAACGAGGTACCACCAGTATCCAAGATTCTTTCCTCCTTAGAAATATATTTCGTAGGCGTTAACGGTTCGGTATTTCCATTGCTGAAATAAGGAGACTTGCTCGGGGTAGTAATCGATCTACTTTCTGGCTGGAGAGACATGTAATCGGTGTTAACTTCTCTGACTGGATCATCGTCGTATCTGACACGAAATTCTAGCGATTCCTTCGTCATCATTGGACTCTTCAAATGTAGATCATACGTATTGATCGAGATCTCTGGTTTATGGTTAATGTACTCGAAAGCGGTATCCACCACAGGTTTCTCATACGTAGCTGACACAAATGGATTAGTGGAAACTTGTTTAGGTGACAACTTAGGCTTGAAGTCGAAGGTCTTGTAGGGATCGTAAGAAGTCTTCAGGGGTGAAGTGTCGTATTGAGCCGGCTTGGAAGTGTACCTCAATGGTGACACATCCTTGAAGGGCGACGTATTTGGAACGTACGGAATCGAGGACAATTCCTTCTGTGGAAGCTCCAGAGTCGGATCTGGTAACACCTGTGCGGAAGAGATCTTATCGAGTTTCTCCAATTCTCTGTAGATGTCTATGTCGCTTTTAGGTGATGAGTCGTCCACGTGATACTTCGGTACGGCGTATGCCGTATATTTCGGAAACTTGTCAACGAGAATGGACGGTTCCTGCGTCGAGCCTAAGTCGCTTCTCGTGTCAATGGAGTCATTGGATGATTTATAGGAAAATACGTTAGTTGAAATACTGGACAGATCCAGTCCTTCGATCTCGCTAATATTCTGGCTAGATGGTCCTTTGTCCAAACTCACCATACTAGCTGGAGAATGATCGTCGTAGTTTGCCAATAATTTCGACAATTCCTCGTTTATCTTACGATCTATTAGAGCTTCTCTCGTGTTCAAGTATTCGTGGGATATCACCTCGTCCACGTCGAAATGGTCCATCTGCTCCGTCTCGTCGATCAGAGAAAGCTTCGATAATTCCTCGTTAATCTTTGCATCAAACTCGGACACACTGGTAGCAGTCATGTTGTCGAAATCCTTGAAATTGATTCTCGCCAATTCCTCGTTAATCTCGTGTTCGTTTAATCCCATCTTCTCTAATATCGGACTAAAGATCTTCGAAATCTCCTCGTTTATAGGGCTAATGGTAATTTCTTTCGATATCTCCTCCAGGTCTGGCAGACGCTTTTTTGCTTGACACGCGAGAATCTTCTGAAGTATAGCGGAGTTTTCTTGAATGATCTTCAACGCCCTGTCGCTGTTCCTCCGCCCATTGTCACTCTTTTTACGAGGCTTCACTTTCGTCCACACGCCCAACTTCGACTCCCTGCCATCATCCGTGCCGTTACTCTTACCACAGGCCATGGTCTTCAATATGCTGTCGCTATTTTCGTCGATATTGATCTTCGGATGTACTACGTACGATTTTCTGCTTTCTCCGGTTATATTTATATCCGGTATCTCCAGACGATGTTTCGAAAAGTTCCTCGCTGAATCACTAAAGGTATCTTGCCTTCTGGCTTCTAAATTCTTCATATCCTCCCAAATATAACTGCTCTTCTTCGTCAACATCCCATTATCCGACGACCCATCGTTTGCTTTCGCCTCCAAGTGTTTAATATCTTCTAAAATGTCACTGGATCTCTTCTGCGCGATCGACGTTGAAAATTCATCGGTGGAAGCCGATGACTTCATATCAGCGTACCTTCTACTGTCCAAACTGCTTGAACTTCTTTCCAACAACTTCGATCTATCTCTATATCGATAGTTCAAATAATGTTTATCTAGCTTCTCCTGAGGCAAAGAAGGTACCACGTCTTTCTCCGATGACGGATCATCCCCTCCGTCATCAAAAATATCCTTATCCTTGCGATAGTAATCCGTACTCGTTGTTTGATAATACTTAACATCACTAACATTGATTCTTCTATCCGTCAAATTAATACTCGAATCTTCATTCCTCGTGATGAACTCTGGTCTGACGAATGTGTCACCTTTTCGTGCTATACCGTCTACATCTTTCATATCAGACGTCTTTATGGAGGAGTCAAATTTCGACTGATAACCTAGAAACTTGTTCGATTCCCTCGAACTGGTCGATTTCTGCTCAGGTGACGTTTCGTTGCTGTCCAAACTGGATCTTCTTCTAGAAGCACTGTACGGGGACGTCGGAGTTTTTTGATTCGGATTCGAGATCGGATAAAACGGCGAGGTAGCGCTGCTCAAGTCCATTGGCGAGCCTGATACGTCATCTTGGCCCCGTCTACTGAAATTCGAGGTATACTTTATGGAGTTGGCACTTATTGGCGATTGCAGGTCCGAACTGAACGACCTCTCGGAAGACTTTAATTTACTCGGGCTACACGATTCACTGGAGCTGCTCACGACTAGTTTTGGGCTGGCTTCTGATTTCTGCAACGAGTCCATGCTGATAGGTGTCGCTGAATTGGAAATCTCATACATTTTCTTCGCGTCGGTTTTCGTGCTGTCCCTCGTACTGTCTGAATCTGCAGAATGAAGAACCAAAGTCTTCGAGTCTGAGCTAAGTGACGAACACAGGGATTTGTCCATAGGGAAATCTCGAGATTCTGATCTAACCGGCGTCCTTGGGCTAACTGTCAGACTCGATGGTTTCGAATCAGGTCCCATGGTTTCACCTGAACTGAATGATTTGTTGCTTTCCGGTGTTTTAGGACTCTTCACTAGGTCTGAATAAATTTTCGTTTGGGTCGTCTGTATTCTATCGTTATATGACGTGTTCTCTAACTTTTCATGTACAATTTCAGGCGTTTCAGGAGCTAATACAGTAGTATTATGCGTTGCATGTATACTGGGTGTCACTCTGCTTAATTTTTGATCAACTGTTACAGGTGAAATAGGAAGATGACCAACGTAGGCCTTGCCATAAAGCGTTCTTTCAGTATTCACTGTGTCTGCAGTGTCACTGGTTAAACTTCCTACTTTTGAAGTTTCATACGGTTTCAAGTCCAAAGATATTCTACTAGAGAAATCGAAGGATGTTTTATATCGGTCGGATCTAATTTCATTTTCTATCTCTACATCGAGGCTTGATTTATCTTTGATTCTATCGTATTTCTTGTCCAAGGATGCTGAATAATCCAAGTATATGTTTAAAGAATCCTGTTTCATAGTCGTAGTTATCTTGTCTTCAGTTTGGTTTTTCTTGATTGTCGCAACTTCGTCTCGAGGTATATCTACAATCTCATTTGTTGTCTGTTTAGATCGATGCCTTTCGTGCACTAATACTTCATCTTCTTTCGAACTGATCTTACTGCCACTGAAACCTAGATAATCGTACTCGTTCAAGTCCAATGACGATTTTTTAATGATATTAGTATCGGAAGTGTAATCTATAGATAGATCTGATATGGATTTCTCTTTTTTCAATTCTTTCGTCGATTGTTCTTCCGGTGATTCTTTGCTCTGCACGCTAAATTTTTGAGGAACCATGGAATTATTGTCATCCTCTGCTGATAATCGTCTTATTTGGTCGGTGATTTTAGCGATTGATATGTCACCAAGGTTATCCTCGGAGCTTTTCGAGTCCTTCGAATCTTCGGCGTTAATTGGTTCTATCTTCTCCTCGAGAAACGAACGATCGAGTGGCTTCTCGCGAATCGGTGATCCGGTGATTCGAGAGCTCTTCTCCTCATCCGTACCGACGACACAGGATTCGGATGCTGACGTCAGGTCTTCGCTGTCAACGTCACTGAGACGGTCCGGTTCGTCGCACAATTCCGTCGATGTGCTGTCGCTATCACTGTCACCGTTACTCCGCTTTGGAGAAGCCAGCTCAGCTTCCGTGGATTGCATTGTTACAACGCTGCATTCCACCGTTTCTGAAAGGTACATGAAGGTACATTGGCCCATTATATACACTTGACTACAATTTGATTATCATAAAGGACGAGATATTTTTGTGAATCCATTAAAGTTTCATAATAATTTTTATTTATCTGCCTCTTGTTGTTTCATTATAATATTAAATTAACACATACATGCTAAATCAGCGGTGTAAATGCAAAGCATGTTATTTAATTTCAAGGATACTTCCTTTTCTATCGTAGGTAAAGCAGATACAAACTAACTGTTGGTAAGAATCGTTTACCAACTGATGATACATATGAATACAATTTGTAGTTTCCTGTATTACCATTTATCGGTGCTTCATTACTTTTAATCGATAAGTAAACTATTTCGTCAAATAATATTTAAAAACTAGCAAGTGGTGAATTAGAAGAAACAGAAATTTACCTGCTATCTGCAAACAAATCTTATAAGAACCCTTTACGGAAGTATTGTTCGTGTTATTTGTACCTGGTAAATTCGAGGGTTTCTGCTTCGGTTTTTTGGTGTCTTTCCAGTGAAGCGTGACGCCTTGTCTGTCCCTTCGGTTTTGATTTAGCGTCGTAGGTCTTATCTTCGTCGTTGCAGCACCAGAAGGTAGGCTCAGGGGTCGATTCTTCCCACTCACGAGCGCACTTTTGCCCACTAAAAGATGATTCATGGCCTGAGAAGTAGGAGGTGGTACCATGGTCTGCCTTGCACATGCAGCTGCGCCAGGAAAAAAAAGTAACGTATGCATTCTTGTAGCCGTTCAATTTGCAACAGACATACTTCCATTGGTCTTATTCTACTGTCAAATGCCTTAATATATGCGAAACATTTATGTCAAGCACGCATCTCAAAAGCGATGGAGGAAACGAGATGATTTATCGTGCCTTAAACCTTAGCAAAATACATTTAATTCTATGATTAGAATCTGTAATTACCAGAAAGTATAATATGCGCTTGTCGTTGACGTTCGCGTAGCTTGGCGTACTGCTGTTTCAAAGTGGTAATGTCCAAAGCGAGCCGTTCTCGGTCGCTGCTGGGTGCCATTGCCTGCAGCGCTCCAATCGTTTGAGGTATACGATCTGCGAACATGTTTTTACGATGTGAAACAACCACAGCTAATATCCTAACGGTACAATGATTACAATGTTAACGTATTTTTATTTCGCACCTTTCTTCAATCGCTGTGCCATACTGAACATCGCAGCAGCCACGGCCAGCCTTTCATCCTCCTCCGTGTCGCTGTCCTCGTCGTCGCTCAATTTTCTTGCCCAAGGTGTGATATTGTATCTATGTTTCTCTCTTAGCCCCGTTACACCATGCAAAGATCCCATACTAACGATATTCTATCAAAGTGACACAATTATATCATTCGTCACGTATTCGATCTAATAATTCTTTCAATAATTCTATAAAGGGTTCTGGCAAACCTTTATGAGGTTATTAGTATCCGTGAACTCGAGCATCTCTCTTGTCAGCACTCCCATTATACTATAAAACTCGTCCGCCGATGTCACCGTCATAATACGACTGAAACCAAACAATATCACTCTATATGTAACTGAACAAACGAAGCTATAGAATTATAGATATTCAATCCGATTCTACTTACTCGGAAAGTCCTTCCCAGATGGCCAGTGCGGTTCTAAGCAATATCTCATCTCCTTCGAGAAATATGAGGTCCCATACGCGCAGGACAGCCTCTTGTGGCAAACAGTGACAGAAAAGAGTAAGGAACCATTGCATCGTGAACACATTCGTCAGAGGTGGCTCGTAACTGCTGCCTGAACAAATTTTTGTTGTTTTTTCGCGAATAAGATAAGCCAGTACAACGCCCCTGGGACCGATCTCGCAGTCCCTACAACTGAATTGAACAGAGAGTTACGATTGCACAACCAGTTTGGTTACCTGTCGCCTTGTCCTTAGCATCGTTCTGCAGAGCCTCCAGATGTTTCGAGAGCTTGGGCAGTCTGCCCCGGAGGAGATCTCGAAATACCGCCATGTCGACCGACAGGCCACGGAGATTGTCCGCGAAGTAACCCTCGGGCAGGACACCCTCTATCAAGTAGATCATCACCTTCACCGCGGCGGACTCGGCGCGATCCATTACTTGCAAAACGAGGGCGGCCAACACGTTCAGGCCCTGGCAATAGCCGACGGACTTGTTCCATCGGGCGAAACCAAGCAGAACTCGACGAAGCACCGCTTGATTGTCTCTGCCAGCTGCACCGCAAAACAGACTGCAGCCCGTTCTGTGTAGGTCCTAAAAAATTCGTTCAAATACAGTGTGTATAATGGTGTACATGTTCGTGCAATATCACCTAAGCTTCAATATTATAAAATTCTAAAATTATGACTTACTAATATAACATAATCGTGAATAATTGACTATTCAAATATTTTCATGATCTTCGACGTTTCTATACATTTCTGATTTATATACATGTTCAGATTCGTTGCAAATTTTAGCAATATAATCACGACAATAATGTCGTATTACAGTGCTAATGAAATTTCAAATTTCAATATTGCGTAGTATATTCAGAAATAGCTTGTACGAGTGTTCAAACAGGGTTAGGTTTGATTTGGTCACTATTTCGTGAACCATTCATAATTATATTTATAATGTGGAACACTTAATAAAATAAAATTTGTTAGAGTTTTCCAATAGCGATAATATTTATAACAGGCGGTGTATATAGGATTTTATACTTATGGAACTCTAACGGGACGAATCACGATTCCGATAGAAACCGAAGGAAAATGAAACGAGCTGGCTGGTGACTCGGCCAGATTCATTAAAGGTCAGTTTTTCTCGTCGCAAGCGAGTTAATTGGAAGGCTCATTGGCGACACTTAATTGCTCGGCGTCGAAGTGATTGATGATCGAAATTTAATTGCGCTTAATTATACGAAGAATGAGGGCGAATATAAGGAAGGAATCGTAGCAGTGGTGTCAAATTTTCGTGGACACGTGAAACGTGAATGGAAAACTGGTTTCGACTGTTTTCGTTCTGTAAAGGAAGATTATTTGGAAAGTATTTGGTTGGAACGTGGGAAAAGTAACGGAGAGTGAAAGCTATTTGGAAGTTGGGAAATATTTAAAGTGCGTGGTTTGAAACGTTGTTTGACGACAGAGATAAAAAAATATTAATAGCTATTTATACGGCGAATGAATAATTCAGTAAACGAACGACGAACAAGTATTTATTAGTAGTCAGTTTGAAGTCCTATTAGTTAACAAGCAACGGAAAATTACTTCTTCCTCTCTATCTAAATAAGCTTGTACCTAATAGCACTCGTTAATGATAAAACAAATAAAAAATGTAAGTCAATCAAAAATGTAAAAACAACGATATATACATGGAGAAAAATAAAAAGGCATGGATATATATTTGCATTTCAAATTTAGATATTGCTCTCGAAAAATCATGTCGCTCTCGTCATTACGACAGCCAGAGATGGTGAGCAATAAGTTCATAAGAACACCGATGTACATGAGCAACTGTTATAAAAAGTATGTACGTTCCGCAGCCTTACTTTAACGATTTGTATACCAAGCTCTTCATCGTCAGGATTGCTCCACTCGTTGAAGCAGATCTTTTCAGCCTGCTTCCAATCTACGCCGCGCTGCTCTAGATGACGTTCTGCCAGTGTCAGCCACAACTGTGAAATATTTAGAAAAAAAGAGGATAGAGAGAAATGAGGATGCATTCTATAGGACAATAAGTTGGTAGATGTTGGAATCTAGTCTGATACTCGCCTTCTTTCGAAATTCCGGCGGAATTCCTCCTGGTAACCTGGCAACCATTTTCATCGCGTCCAGCCATTGTATAAAACCACTTTCTCCTGGTTGCGGCGTCAGGCTAAATCTCATCTTCGTGTCTTCGACTGTAAATTCAATTTATGCTCGAGAAATATCTGGGGTTGATGAAGAAATTTGTGCAAACAGCAGTTCGACGTTGCTATGAATAAAATGAAATTGAAAAAAAGTGAAACGAAAAATATAGAGAAAAATACAAAGATATTCGAGTAACAATCCTCTAACTGAATATGGAACTTGTTAAACATTGAAGATCAAAAAGAAAAACGAGAGGATCGAGGATAGAGAGGACACAGGCACTCGTTAAATTGCTCGAGTAGTATAAATTGCGTTGAACAAACAGAAACGTTAATATCTGTAATTCGATCGAAATGTCAACTCCCATTCAGCTTGGATTACGAACTTTTGCAATCAAACGTCAGATCTAACACAAGGCGACGCGCAGAACAAACGACGAAAGATGGACAGTTAAATCAGAATTGAATGCTTCGATCATCATGAAACCTCGAAGCATATTAATACATTTATCGGCCAGACGGCTTTATCGTCGTTAATGCTATTATTTAATTAGCCGTCGTGAATCTTCGAATCGGGTACATGACACACTCTGCGTGGACGACTCCGTTGATATTCTTACGATTGATCCATTCGATTTTGTAAAACCTCAATTCAAAATTTTGAATTTTTGAAATTTGAACTTGAAAATTTATTTTTTAATAAATATATTAATGAACATATAATAGTATATTTATTTAACATATATTTAATTACTCCCTCAATGAATGTTTCCTTACTTTTACAGTTTCACACAAACATTTTTCTTTTCTTTTTAAGTATAGGTACGAAATATCACCTCAACCTATTACGAATTAAAATGAGAGGAACATGTTTACATTGAAATCTAATTTAGTTAAATACGAAATCATTAACTAAATAAATGTATTTCGCGTCAACAAGTTGAAATGGCCATATGTTCCATTATAAATTTTACAATCGCGCTCCGATAAATATAAAATCTATAACTCGTTTATCAGAATGTATTACGGATACAAATGTGAACTGATTTCCATTATCCCTTTGTTGCCCAAGGATAAATTCCGCAAATTCCGTAACTCGAATCACCCAGTACATGTAACCGAATTTCCTTTTGAACTGTAGGATTTTGTTTGAACGAAAAGTCCATTAATAGAGACTCGTTCGACTTGAAATAAAGTACGACGCCAATGCGTGTGATCAACTTTTCGAGAAACTCGATTCTAACTTATTCAATCGTCAAACGTTTCATGAATTTCTAGTAGTTCGTGGGAGTACATACTTTGCATCCTTGGAATTTATGTGCCTTAGAAGGAAATTCATAATCAGCGAAGCGCAACTTAAGATTTCTGTTGTGTACACAATTAAAAAGTATTCGAATTTACACAACGAAATAATATTTCCCGTTACTAATACAAGAGTAAAGACTCCTTCAAAAGCATCGTTGTTGACTCTTAGAACGACGGAGACAAAGTTACATTCCTCCGTTCCAAGAAGTTGCCAATGCAAGCATCGTATCAATCTCGGCAAACGTTTAAGTTACACAATAAATATTACCATAGTCGATCGTAAAGAATCGCCCAAGAGTCTGACTCTATCTATATTTAAAAATCCTATTTCGATCAGTGGCGAACGAATCAAGCAGCAATTACGGCGCTTTCGAATCAAGTCGAAAAATGAAATCACATCGCATTCGGTGATCTCGTTTTCAAAGCAAAAGCGATTCAGCCGAAACGAAAACAGAGCTTTGAAACGTAAAGCCGCGAAGCGAAAGTTAATTGAAATTCGCATGCACAGTCGAACGAAACGAAACCAAACGTTGATTCCCATTTGCTGAGAAACGGAGCACACAGAGACAGTCGCATGCACCGGACGTTGAAATTGTTTTGTTCACCTTCCAATTCTTCGTACTTCGAGGCAGAGCTGGCAGCGTACGCGGCTCCTGACGCGAAGTTTTTCAGGGAGTTGAAAAATCCGCTCATTCTCCAATTAGGAACGCCTCTCTTTCTTCTTCATCGTCACTTTCACCTCAGCCGCCTCTTGTTGTACGCAGTGCAGCCGCCTTTCAGCCGTTTTCGTGATTCATGATCCGTCGACCTTCCGCTTATTTCCTCGGGATCATGTTTGCTAGTCGCGCTCTGCGAACCTTCTGTCGTGCGAGATGCATTTTTATCACGTGTCTGAAATCCCGATGGCAACGTTTACCTCGCGCAAAACCTTCTCTAAAAATAACATTTGTCGGCGTTACGCGCATTCGATCTCGAGGGAAGTTTCTCCTCGATAACGCTGCGGTCGACGCTGATACGTCATGGTTGTCGACCAGTTTGAAAAGTTGATACACCGTGAGTTATGAACAGAACAACTAGCCGTTATTATCCAACACACACGTATCGTATACGATAGCGTTCGAGTACTATATATGAAAATCGAACGAAGAAATTCCTTTAGTTACGGTTACGAATATGCATGTGTATTGATAAAATAATGGGTAACCATATATGTACCGAGAGGAGCCGATTATTAACATATGTGCCTTTTGCTTATTCAAATGGTCGATATACATAAAGCTTAGGTATTGTAGAGAACAAACGAACTTAAATAGCTACTCCACTGTTAAAAACAACGAAGGAATTATTAATTTCTTAAAAGCGTATCAAGGAATCAGGAAGCTCAGCTTGAAAACATTAATTTTTAGAAAGCACGAGCAATTTTTTAAATCGGGATCCTGGTGACAAACGAAAACGCGTTTCCAGCGTGGTTTTTGTTAATCGCGTCTACATGAAGTATACCACCTGTTACAAAGCGTTTAATGCGGACGTACCACTGATACGTAATGCACGCGCTCAATTCTACGAAGAAGTTGGTGATACTGGGACAAATCGATTGGTTATCAGTGTTTCAATTGAAAGCATGTGACGCACGGAGCGTAACGTATACATTGGAAATCTCTGGTCTTCTGATGGGACGAAAATTTTTAGTATAATATAAATCATTTGGCGTCGATGAAAAGTTAACAGATTCGAATATCACTGTCGAAGATAAAAGCGGTTTGTTCTTAGACTGCGTTGGCAATAAAAAGAACAAGTTTACCACGTAACTATTTTCAATATAAATTTCTTCATAAAGTGAAGACATTTTTAATAATGCTCAAAGTATTACAGAGTTAACGATAAAAATAACAAAAGGTCATTTAAAAAGGTTGTTAAATATCTTCTAGATTCGTCCGAAAAAACTTAGAGAATGGTCTAAAAGGCTGCATATGGTTGCTACGCACCCCACGAACACGTACACGAACACAAGCACGAACCAACATCAACGCGAGCACGTACACGTTCACCGCGAATCGCAGCTTGAAACGAGGCATTAACATCGGTCGAACTGGTGTATCGAACGTTTTGGTTTATCTAATCCTATTCAGCCGTTGAATACACATCGATTTCTCCGCTCTTTGAAGGCCTACTTATTTCTTGGCCAAGGAAAAGGATGTCCCCCCTCCTCTACCGAATAGAACGTTCCAAGCAAAGAGAAGCAAAAGAACTTAACGAAACTTTCAACGTCCTCTTTCCCTTCGTCCTGTGTTCGCGTGTACTCGAAGCTGCACAGGTACGAGAACGATCATTGTCGTTCGATAAATCAACGTGCTTCGACGCGGTCAAGGAAGCTACCAAAACACATCCCCGCGAGACTGCTCCAGGGACGTCTTACCATTGTCAGTGCGCGAATCAACGTCGTGAACGTGAAGTGGACGGCTTGTCCTCGGGAAAACCGCACGTCGTATTACACATCTGGCCTCGTGTCACTGAGCACACACGTTCCTCGAACACTCACCAGAAGCACATCCCCGTAGTGCACCCCTCCGACACTGACGCGTACTGGTTCACCCTCTTGTGTACGTGAGAGAGAGAAAGAGAGAG